>NC_029793.2:141555223-141566006 GCF_000816755.2 Arachis ipaensis | reverse complement strand
ATATCCTGATCAATACTTAGAGTCACAATCAAATCTCAATTTCTAAAATAATTAATACAAAAATAGATATAAAATTAATTAATATTACAATAACATCTTAATTTGATATAATAATGATAATTAATTAAGCAATTAACAATCAATTCTAATTAAACAATTAACGATCACACTGTAACAACTGAGCCTATTAACAATTAATAATTAATCAATTAGGAATTAACAATTATATCGTAACAATTAACAATCAATTAGGCAATTAACAATCAATGTTAACCATGGTAATTTCAGAGCCCTCAAAATTAAAATTGAAAATAAGGCACATCTCTATTAATTTTTTATTTTTGGTTTTTTATAGTATCTCTCAGTTTGATAGATCAAGGACTATACTGAGCTCTATTTAAAGAATTTTTTGCTGATCATAGATTGTTGCATGCATAAGACGGGATTTGAACTCCGATACTTACTTAAAAAACTAATGAACTAACCACTAAACCAACCTAATTTAGTTCATTCCAATTATTTTTATTAGCAGAATCATAATATTATAACTACAAAATAAACTAAATAATTAAATATTAATCTCTAACTATTTTGTTTTCAGTGTTTCAAAAGATTTTTGAGATTAATACAATTGGACTGTAATGCTGATATTATTTCTGTTACGATGGGTAACCGGAGAATAATGGGCTGGACTCGTTGGGTTAGCCCAATCGCCGAAAAGGGGAAGCCTTTGAAGAGAATCACGTCCTCGGGCCTCCGTCCGACTTGTGAGTATGAATGAACGGGGGGTGGTACCTGCAAAGACACTCCGATGCCTAAGTTAGCAAGGGAATAAGCAGGTCTAGAGAGTATTGGACTTAGTGATACCTGAGGGGTGTCAGGGTATTTATAGTGGTGAACCCATAACCACCGTTGGAGTAGTTCCACCATTTAAGGAGGAATAACCATCCATTTATCTTAGGGAAGTTGGGATATAACTCCTGAAAGTGGGTAGAGAGATTTTAGGGGCAGTTACTCATTTGAATAAGTGTTTATCTGCCAGCTAATCTTCATTCCCGACTTCTTTAGAGCAGGTCGTGGCAAGCACCGACTTAGTAGGTTAGAGGTCGGCGCAGGGTGAGGTTCAATCCTTTGGATTGGGCCTTTCGTTTGGTCCTGGGCCGTAGCGTTGGGTCAGGGTATGAACAGTGTCCCTACTCGAGCCCAATTTCTTTCAAGACTTGGGTTCGAGTATTCTACTCGGGGTCGTAGCCGACCTGTGAAGGAACCGACATGATCGTTTGGAACCGACGTGACTTTTCGTGACTTTTGAATTCTCACAGTCGCGTCTAATCAAACGTCGCGTCTGTTAGAGGTTCGTGTATTTACACGTAGGGATTAATTACCTTGGTAACGGTGCACCCATTAATGACCGCTTCTACTTTTACCCTTATGCCCCTAACGTGTTTATAAATACTTTCCCTCTCTTTCATTGTTTCGTTTTTGCGAATTTTCAACTTCTTCTCATCTGTTCGTGGAGAATTCTTGTTTGAGGGCATTCATCTTTCTCTATCCTTTTTCCAGGCAAAGGTTAGTTTTTTCTCCTCTTCTCTTTTCATAAAGTGCTTCTGTTTGCATGCTTTTATTTTAGAGAGAGGAGTTGATTTGTAGACTTCTGTTTGATTCCAGGCCCCTTAGAGACCCTGTTTTTGATTCTTTTTCTTTTTCTCTTTGTAGGTTTTACTAATCCTCTTTAGAAAAAAATGTCTTCCCTAGAACTTCTTGCTCAGTAGGTCGACGTCACGGTCCTAGGGGAAGAACCTATGGTTGATACCGATTTTATCACCAACCTCCGTACTCATCATAGAATTTGTACTTCTGATGAGGATGAGCCGAAGTATGAGTTGGTTGTCCCGGGTCCTGAAGACCGGGTTTGCTTCGCGAGGGTTGCTGAGGCAGCCCCTCATTTTTTCTATATGTATGAGAGCATGATTACCCGTTTGCGTGTTTTTCTTCCTTTTTCTGATTTCGAAATGGCTGCCTTGCGTCACTGCCGTATTGCTCCTACCCAACTTCACCTAATTCCTGGGGTTTTCTGAAAATTTACCAGTTCATTAGCCATGCTTTAGACTTTCCGACGTCCTTGAGGATTTTCTTTTTCCTCTTCCACATGACAAAGCCCTTTAGTGGGCAAAATAACAAGCAACAGTGGGTGTCTTTCCGAGCTATACAAGGTCGGAGAGTCTTCATCCTTTTCGATGAATCTTTTCACGACTTCAAAAATTATTTTTTCAAAGTTCAAGCCGTAGAGGGTCACCACCCCTTTTTCCTGGACGAGAGTTCTTCTCCTCGCTTTCCTCTGTACTGGTTAGAGGCCTCCCCCTGTGAGAAATATAGTTTGGATGACCTGGATGAAGTGGAGGCAGCCATTGTGGGGTTCCTCCAAGAAGTGTGGGGGAGGGCCCCCTATCTGGATACCAAAAAGTTTCTCCAGAGGGCTCCGACCTTCGTCCAGACACAATTAGGTAGCTTTTGGATTGTTTATATTTTCCGACTTTGTTTCTTCCGACTTGTTTTGCTGACTTTGGCTACCAATTGTTTTTTACAGAGATGGCGAAGAAGAATTCCAAGGAGTCGTACCAGAGAGTTCAGGAGGCCAAGGCGAGGTCTTGCGCCAAGGTCGGCGGCACTAGGGTAACTAGCTCTTCTCTTCCTTCTCCTCCCCCTCCTTCCCACAATTTGGGGACCCCTGCCCGACCTATTGTTATTTCTTTCTCAGCTTCTTCTCAGCCGTCCCCTCCTCCCCGATCTTTCCCTGAGCCAGAAAAGAAGAAGCGCAAGACTTTAGAGTCTACCTCTTCTTATGAAGGTGAGGCTAAAGTGGATGCGCCTCAGTTTGTTCGGAAGTACATCTATCCTCATACTCGTATAGGTATAGATGATGCTTCCGTTCGAAACCATCTTACTATTCTAGCTCAGGAGAGTAGCAGGGCGGCTGGGGTATGTACAAAGTTCCTGGATATTTTTAAGAAGGTTCCCCTCAGTTCTTTGAGTTCACCCTCGAAGGTTGAGGAGCTGGAGGGGAGGCTTCTCTTATATCAAGGGCAAGAGAAGGTGCTGAGGGAAGAGGTCGCTAAATTGAAGGAAGAGAGGGATGGCCTCCAGGAGAAGGAAAGGAAGTTGCAGGCCCAGCGCAACATGGAGGAGGGCTTGAGGCTGAAGGCACAGGAGAGTTATTCGAGCTTGTTCGAGGACCTCGTGGCAGTGAGGAAGGATTTGTTGAATGCTCGGAATGCTTATACCGAGCTGGAGGACTCAATTGCTGACGGGGCCGAGGAAGCATGGAGGATCTTTAAGGAACAGGTCGGAGTTCTCGCTCCCGACCTGGATCTCTCTCCCTTAGATCCGGACAAGGTTGTCATTGACGGGGCTATAGTCTCTCCTCCCTCTCCCCAATATGTCACCGAGTCAGATTTGAAGACTCGGGGGCAGAAGATAATGGAGTCTCCTCCCCGACCAAAGGATGCCCCAAGTTCCTCGAAAGCTCCCGGAACCTCCACTCCATCTCCTATGGATACTTCTCTCCCTGGTCCTGATGGCGCTCCGACTACTCTTCCTGACTCTGGTGCTGCTCCGACGACTCCTCTTGGCTCTGGTGGTGATGTTCTTTGAAAAATTTAATTGTGGCTATATGGGGACCCGGCCTGTGGGTCTCCTCTTTTTTAAACTATTTATTTTTGTGGTGCTGGTCTGTTGACATTTTCCTTGGCCTTTTAAGGCCGTAAACAAAATATTTAGAAATACCCTTTTTTTGAATAAGGGTTTAAGTTAAAAAATACCCTTTTTTGGATAAGGGTTTTAAGTTACCTCTTGTCTGTTGTGTGCATGCTTTTCCTGTCTTAGGTTTCGGAAAAAAAAAAACCTTTTTTGATCTTTGCGTTTAAAAACCTTTTCCTTGGCTGACTGCCCCTTATCTTAAGTTTTCCTTTGGGACAGCCTTTGCCTTAGCGTTTTCGATAGGTTTTCTGGTCTCTTTTTGATATTCCTTATACCCAATTTTTGGATTTATTGAGCCTTTATGACTTAGGTTATTTTTTGCGATGCATTTCGTTGTGTCTCGGTTTTTCGACTTGTAAGTCAGATACTTTCCGACTTTATCATGATCGACTTTTATAACCTCTTTACGCCGACTTGTACCTCGTCATTTTATCCTGACGACCATCTAGGTCGGTTCATGGGATTTTCACGCTTTGTCGAGCTTAAGTCAGCGCATTTTGTAGAAGGGAAAAAATATGAGAAGGAATTTATAAGAGATATCGTAAAAGATCTTTATTTATTTGGGAAGATACTTTACTGCTACTAAGGGTTTTTGATAGTCTATTTCCCCTTAGTCCCTACTGTGATGCCTCATTAAAAACCCTTCTTCAGAAAAAACCCTTTTATTTTTGGGAAAAAATCATGAAGTTGGGAAAAGAGTACATCAGGGAGTAAAGTTCGCTTTCAACTATAGTACATTTTCATGTTACAAGCATGCAACGACCTAGGTAACTCGATGCCGTTTAGGTCGGTCACCTTATAATAACCTTTTCCTAGGAGCCCACTGATTTTGTATGGTCCCTTCCAATTGGCAGCGAGCTTTCCTTCCCCCGATTTGTTGACTCCGATGTCATTTCTGATCAAGATCAAATTGCTTGGGGTGAAACTCCTTCGAATGACTTTTTTGTTGTACCTGGTAGTCATCCTTTGCTTCAATGCTGCTTCTTATATCTGAGCTTGCTCTCGGACTTCGGGGAGCAATTCAAGCTCCTCTTTGTGCCCCTGTATGTTACCGATCTCATCATGGAGGATCACCCTTGAACTTTGTTCGATGATTTCTACTGGTATCATGGCTTCTACGCCGTAGACAAGTCGGAAGGGTGTTTCTCCTGTGGCAGATTGTGGCGTCGTCCGGTAGGCCCATAACACTTGTGGGAGCTCCTCAGCCCAAGCTCCTTTTGCGTCTTGTAGTCTTTTCTTTAGACCTGCCAATATGACTTTGTTAGCTGCCTCGGCTTGTCCATTTGCTTGTGGATGTTCCACCGAGGTGAACTGGTGTTTGATCTTCATGCTAGCCACTAGGTTTCTGAAGGTAGAGTCGGTGAACTGGGTTCCATTATCTGTAGTAATGGAATAGGGTATCCCAAACCATGTGATGATATTTTTGTAGAGGAACCTCCGACTTCTCTGGGCTGTGATGGTGGCTAATGGTTCTGCTTCTATCCACTTTGTGAAGTAGTCTATTCCCACAATTAAGTATTTGACTTGTCCTGGGGCCTGGGAAAAAGGACCTCACAGATTCATTCCTCATTTTGCGAAGGGCCATGGAGAAGTTATACCGATGAGCTCCTCGGGGGGAGCCACGTGAAAATTTGCATGCATCTGGCATGGTTGGCACTTTTTCACAAATTCTGTGGTATCTTTCTGCAAGGTCGGCCAATAGAACCCAGCTCGGATTACTTTTCTTGCCAGCGACCTGGCTCCGAGATGGTTTCCACAGATCCCATTATGAACCTCCTCTAATACTTCAGTGGTCCTTGAGGTCGGTATGCACTTCAGCAATGGCGTTGATATTCCTCTTTTATAGAGGACATTTTTCACCAGAGTATAGTATTGTACTTCCCTCCGGATTTTCTTGGCCTCTTTTTCCTCTTTGGGGAGGATGTCGAATTTTAGGTATTTGACCAAGGGATTCATCCATCCGAGGTTCAGACCGATTATTTCAAGGACATCTTGTTTGTCTTCTGCTTTCACCACAGAGGGCTCTTGGAGAGTTTCCTGGATCAGGCTTCTATTATTCCCCCTGGTTTAGTACTTGCTAACTTGGAGAGGGCGTCTGCTCTGCTATTAAGATCCCGAGTTATATGCCTGACCTCGGTCTCTGCAAAGCGCCCGAGGTGTTCCAAAGTTTTCTCCAAGTATTTTTTCATATTTGGGTCTTTGGCCTGATACTCTCCATTTATCTGGGAGGTCACCACTTGAGAGTCACTGAATATCATCACTTTTGTTGCGCCAACTTCTTCTGCCAGCTTCAATCCTGCAATCAGGGCTTCATATTCTGCCTGATTATTTGAAGCTGGGAATTCAAATTTGAGGGAGACCTCTATTTGGATTCCCTTTTCATTAACCAGTATTATGCCTGCGCCGCTTTCGGTCTTGTTTGAGGATCCGTCTACGTATAGTTCCCACATAGTTGGCTTTTCCTCTTGGTCTTCCGCGTATTCTGCTATGAAGTCGGTGAGGCATTGAGCTTTGATTGCTGTCCGAGTTTCGTATTTTAAGTCGAATTCAGAGAGCTCTATCGCCTACTGAACCATTCTACCTGCAACATCCGTCTTTTGGAGGATTTGCTACATAGGTTGGTTCGTTCGAACTCTTATCGTGTGGGCTTGGAAATAAGGCCGTAACCTCCGTGAGGCTATTATTAAGGAGTAGGCAAACTTCTCTAGTTTGTGATACCTTAGTTCGGGGCCCTGTAGAACTTTGCTGGTGAAGTACACTGGATGCCGTCCGACCTTGTCCTCTCTTATCAGGGCTGATGCAACAGCTTTGTTCGCTACAGACAAATATAGGACAAGGTCTTCCCCAACTAGAGGTCGGGTTAAGATTGGAGGTTGGCTCAAGAACCTTTTGAACTCCTGGAACGCTTCTTCGCATTCTGGAGTCCATTCGAACTGACATCCCTTTCTTAGTTGAGAGAACAATGGAAGGGATTTTAATGCTGACCCTGCCAAGAACCTGGAGAGGGCTGCAAGTCGGCCATTCAGTTGTTGAACCTCTCTTAAGCAAGTCTGGCTTTTCATTTCTAGGATGGCTTTGCACTTGTCGGGATTTGCTTCGATCCCTCTTTGGGTAAGCATAAATCCTAGAAATTTTCCGGTCTCCACCGCGAAGGTGCATTTTGCGGGATTTAGCCTCATCCCATGCGACCTTATGGTGTTGAAAACCTGCGAAAGGTCTGTTAAGAGGTCGGTTTCTTCCCGGGTTTTCACCAGCATGTCGTCTACGTAGACTTCCATTAAGTCCCCGAGGTGGGGAGCGAACACCTTGTTCATCAGCCTTTGGTATGTGGCCCCTGCGTTTTTTAATCCAAAAGGCATGACCACGTAGCAGTAGTTTGCTCTGGACGTGATGAATGATGTTTTCTCTTGGTCCGGCTTGTACATCGGGATTTGGTTGTATCCCGAGTAAGCATCCATGAACGACAAGTATTGATATCCCGAGCTAGAATCTACTAGAGCATCAATGCTGGGGAGTGGATAAGGGTCTTTAGGACATGCCTTATTCAGGTCGGTGTAGTCGACGCACATCCTCCACTTGCCGTTTTGTTTCTTGACTAGCACTACATTCGCTAGCCATGTTGGATATTTAACTTCTCTGATGAAGCCGGCTTCTAGGAGTGCTTTTAACTGCTCCTCCATCGCTTGGGCTCGTTCTGGACCGAGCTTACGTCTTCGCTGCTGCACAGGTCATGCCCCCGGGTACACCGAGAGTTTGTGAGACATGAGCTCGGGGTCTATCCCTGGCATGTCGGAAGCTTTCCAGGCGAAGATGTCGGAATTGTCTCTTAAGAGCTTGGTCAACTTTTGCTTTAAGACTCCCTCTAGGTTAGCCCCTATGTTGGTATTTTTTCCTTCCTCTATGCCGACCTGTATTTCCTCAGTTTTTCCTCTTGGCTGTGGTCGCAGCTCTTCTTTGGCTCTTGCACCACCAAGCTCTATGGTGTGGACTTCTTTGCCTTTTCCCCTCAGGTTCAGGCTTTTATTGTAGCATTTTCTTGCCAATTTTGATCTCTCCGTACCGTTGCTATCCCCGCAGGTGTCGGGAATTTCATGCAAAGATGGGGGATAGATACCACTGCTCCGAGTCGATTTAGGGTAGCTCTGCCAATCAAGACATTGTATGCTGACCCCACGTCAATGACTATAAAGTCTATGCTCAGAGTTTTGGATTTTTCCCCCTTTCCGAAGGTCGTGTGGAGGGGCAGAAATCCTAGTAGTTTTATTGGCGTGTCGCCTAATCCGTATAAGGTATCGGGGTAGGCTCTTAACTCCTTTTCATCCAACCTTAGTTTGTCGAACGCGGGCTTGAAAAGGATATCTGCTGAACTCCCTTGGTCCACTAGAGTTCTGTGGAGAAGGGCATTGGCTAGGATCATGGTTATTACCACTGGATCATCATGTCCAGGGATTATTCCTTGCCCATCTTCCTTTGTAAATGCGATAGTAGGAAGATTGGGAGCTTCACTCCCAACCTAATAAACTTGCTTGAGGTGTCTCTTGCGAGAGGACTTGGTGAGTCCTCCTCCCGCAAATCCTCCCGAGATCATATGTATGTGTCTCTCGGGGGTTTGAGGTAGAGGGTCTCTTCTGTCCCCGTCCTCTCGCTTTCTCTTCCCATGATTATCCGACCGTTCCATGAGATATCTATCAAGTCGACCTTCTTTGGCCATCTTTTCTATCACATTTTTGAGGTCGTAGCAATCATTTTTTGAATGACCATAGATCTTATGGTACTCACAGTATTCGCTGCGACTTCCTCCCTTTTTATTTTTAATGGGCCTGGGAGGTGGCAGTCTTTCAGTGTTGCATATTTCTCTGTATACGTCCACCATGGAAACCTTTAGAGGAGTATAAGAGTGATATTTCCTTGGTCTGTCGAGACCGACCTCTTCTTTTTTCTTGGGCTCCCTCTCCCTCTCTTTTATTGGGGGAGGGTGCCCAGGTCGCCAACTCGACTCTCGTAATCTGGCATTCTCCTCCATATTGATGTACTTTTCAGCTCTCTCTTGTATATCGCTTAAGGAGGTGGGGTGCCTTTTTGATATGGACTGCGAGAAGGAGCCTTCTCTAAGCCCATTTACCAATCCCATAATGACTGCCTCAGTGGGCAGGTCTTGAATCTCCAGACATGCTTTGTTGAACCTTTCCATGTAGTCTCGTAGAGGTTCTCCGACCTCCTGTTTTATTCCCAGGAGGCTCGGGGCATGCTTTACTTTATCCTTCTGGATGGAGAACCTCATCAAGAACTTTCTCGAAAGGTCCTTAAAGCTGGTGACCGACCTTGGAGGGAGGCTGTCAAACCACTTCATCGCCGCTTTCGATAGGGTGGTCGGGAAAGCTTTGCAGCGAGTTGCATCAGAAGCATCAGCCAGATACATCCGACTTTTGAAATTGCTTAGATGATGCTTCGGATCCGTGGTTCTGTCATAGAGGTTCATGTCAGGACTTTTAAATTTTCTTGGAACTTTTGCCCTCATTATGTCCTCAGAGAATGGATCCTCTCCCCCCAGGGGCGATTCCTCTCGGTTGTTACGTGAGTTCCGACTTCTAAGGGAAGATTCTAGCCTCAAGAGTTTTTCCTTTAACTCTTTTCGTCGCTCTATTTCTTCCCTGAGATTTCGGTCTGCCTCTCGTTGTCACTCTAACTCCTGTTCCAGTTGTTCCAGATGACCTTGGTGGCCATGGACCAACCCCATTAGCTTGGCGGCATTGGATGGTCCTTCCTTCCCTGATTCGCGTCCTTATGAGGAGTTTACCTTCGGGTTTTTCAACCCGGAGGTGCCTTCTCTTTGTTGGTCGTTGGTTCCCTGATGAAGAGTTAGGTCCGCGTCGTTATTTCCGGTGTCTAGATTTTCTTGTTCAGAATCGGACACTGTATGACCATCTTCGGGTGAATTGTCTGCCATCCCTGGTTGATCTCTCGGGTCCCCGGCAACGGCGCCAATGTTACGATGGGTAACCGGAGAATAATGGGCTAGACTCGTTGGGTTGGCCCAATCGCCGAAAAAGGGAAGCCTTTGAAGAGAATCACGTCCTCGGGCCTCCGTCCGACTTGTGAGTATGAATGAACGGGGGGTGGTACCTGCAAAGACACTCCGATGCCTAAGTTAGCAAGGGAATAAGCAGGTCTAGAGAGTATTGGGTTTAGTGATACCTGAGGGGTGTCAGGGTATTTATAGTGGTGAACAATAACAACCGTTAGAGTAGTTCCACCATTTAAGGAGGAATAACTGTCCCTTTATCTTAGAGAAGTTGAGATATGGCTCCTGGAAGTGGGTAGAGAGATTTTAGGGGCAGTTACTCATTTGAATGAGTGTTTATCTGCCAGCTAATCTTCGTTTCCGACTTCTTTAGAGTAGGTCGTGGCAAGCACCAACTTAGTAGGTTAGAGGTTGGCGCAGGGTGAGGTTCAATCCTTTGGATTGGGCCTTTCGTTTGGTCCTGGCCGTAGCGTTGGGTCAGGATATGAACAATTTCTTTTTTTTTTTTAATCTTATAAAGATATCGTGTGGACCAATACTTATAAGAATGCAATCACGTATCATGACCTAATATAATGGCAAGGTAATTAATTAAGATAAATCACTTACATTATTTTTTTTCTTATTTCCTTTAATATCTTTTTAGTTTTTACTAAAAAGTGATTGTAACTTTCATGCATTTAGGTTGTACTTAATGTTGGATGCGATACAGAAATTTTTTCTGGTTCTATCTCTGGTGGCATAATAAGTTTAGTGGCTAAGATGATTATACTTAAGTGTTGTCTGTGATGACTAGATGTAATCATTGGCTAGCGTGACTATAAGTGTTTGGCCTGTAATAATGTAACCCGTAGCAAGTTGATTATCAAATTCAATCACATGACTCCGAATTTGAAGGACAATAACTTTTTTTCATTGGTAAACCAATGGTAACTCTTCTAATCAAGATGGTAATTATGAGTGTGTGCACTTAGTTTTTTTTTTTTTTTTTTTTTTTTTTTTTGG
>NC_029793.2:141550005-141554697 GCF_000816755.2 Arachis ipaensis | reverse complement strand
GCATTTGAACCTTACCAAAAACCCACTAAGACCCGCCCGCCCCGAACACATTCCTACCAGATCCTACATTGCTGCTAGGTCCCCCTGACCAGCGAAGAACTGCTAACAAACTCCATGGCTGTCACACCTTATGAGAATTGCTAGGAGTAAATACACATAGTTGTCCATGAGATTCGCGCAAATACTCAATGTAATCCTCAAGATTCCGATTTTCCCATTTTAGTCCTTTAGATAAAGTTCTGAGCACTCAAAGTGGTCTCTGGGCATATTTCTGGTGATGAATCATCACCGGAGCACTGACGTGGGTTCTGTTTGCCACGCTGGAGGGGTCCAACGACTATCTGAGCTGGCCAATTTCCAATTTGTACTCACGTTGGTCCCTCCCTATATATCTAACCCTAAATCTCCAAATTTTCGTAAACTTCATCTCTTCTTTTTGTTCATCGCTTTCTTCATCGCATGCTCTAACTTCTTGCTGATATCATAGTCTTGCAAGATGTCAATAATCCCAAAATATAGAACAACATCGCTAGTCTCTCCATTGCGATAAGGGGTCAAATGGCTGATTCTGACGATTGTGTATTAATCGAAATCACTCCGACGGGCCATGCGCTCTGCTCTTGCAGGCATATTGGTACCCAACCTAATCAATGGTTTCCTGAAACAAGTGAAACAAAAATTGATACATCAAGTTGCAGGGTGAAAATTCTACAAAAGCAAAAGAAACATACATGAAGAGGTACTACAGAAATAATTATCTCAAGAGACAATCACCATTGACACAAGAAATTATTGTCAAGCTAAAGGTAAAATAATAATAACTCTTTAAATTCTTTCTAAGAAAATTAGGACCACAACCTGTGCCTACAACCTGCCACATTATCCCACCCACTTGCCTAAGATAATTCAAGATACTTTCAATTATTACCATGAAAATCATCAATTCAACAATACCATAGAAAATACTAGGCTTCTAGAATACCATTAAAAAGTCACAGCTCAAACATAGCATGCAAAATTGCATATACAAGCCTATACAACATCTTAGGCTTTTTAAGAGACAGCAACAACCATGCACCCTTTCTTTGGTCTTTGTGGTCCAGGAGTTACAAATTAAAACAAGCCGCAAAATTTTTATCTAACTTTAGAAGCTCTTTAGCAGCATATGTGGTTAAATCCACATTCCGGTGGGCTCTGCAAGCATAAAGCAGAGTCCTCCATGCTACAACATCCGGCTCACAATTCATCTCCTGAATTAGCTTAATCATGTCATCAATCTTCCGAGCTCTTCTAAGAAGATCAAGCATGCAACTATAGTGCTCTGTTTCAGGATCTATCCCATAAAGATTCTTCATAGACCGAAAGTAGTTTCAGCCTTCATTTACCAGCCCTGCATTACTACATGCAAATAGAACCCCAAGCATTGTTATATAGTTTGGTTTTGGACCCATAACTTTCATGGAGTTAAACAAATCGAGAGCTTCTAAGCAGATATCAAAGTTGTCCATGAAACAATAGTTCGCTCGGGCATTTCGTCGAATAGCTTGTGTGCCTCTTCCATAAACGAATTTAACCTCCATAGTCTTTGTTTTTAACATCTATATACGAGTCTGGCAACACCCAAAGAACACCAGGCAACCCTACAAGATGAACAATCATAAATTAGACCAAGAAGATCCAAAAATATTTTACCAAGTAACGACACAAGGCCACAAAGACAACTGCACAAATTGTAAAACATTACCCTTGAATTTCTCATATGTTGCTTCGTCAACAGTGCACTGAAATCCTGTGTAGGTGGTGGTGCTAAAGGCATACATGTTCTTCTTTGCCTCTTCCATGATGACAATACACAAAGCAAAAGCATCAGAAGCAAAACACCAGAAGAACAAAGTTCCTCCCATATCACACACACAATACACCACTACCAATGTACCATAATCCACAAGACACAAGTAGTGATTATGCACAGGTGAGCATGGTCGAGCCTGAGGATCGGGCATTCTTCTAGTCGAAATCGAGCTTGTCCTTATTCTTGGGGCACTTTGTGACGTCAGGAGCAGGGCCTTTGGGAGCGCTAGGGTGGCGAATGGCAGTAGGAAGGCCGTTGGAGGTGGAGGGTTGGGCATCAGGGTGGATGTAGGTTTGAAGAGCGTAAAGGAAGAGAATTGGGAGCCTAAAGAATGCGATGAAGAACTCGAGGAAGAGGGAGAGCGAAGCGTGTAGGAGCGGGGATTTGTACAATAACACCAACTGCGAGGGACCAATGTGGGTATAAACTGAAAATGAGCCAGCTCAGCTCCAGTCTGGCAAAACGACGCCACGTAAGCATTTCGGTGATGACTCATCACCAGAAATATGCTCAGGGACCACTATGAGTACTCGGAGCTCTATCTGGAGGACTACAATGGGAAAATCGGAATCTTGAGGATTATATTGAGTATTTGCGCGAATCTCAGGGACGACTATGGGTATTTACTCGAATTGCTAGTGATATTCCCCCCAATGGTGCTAATCACAACGAGACCACTTCTGCTCTAATGAATATGCTCGAGGATGGGTCAAGTCACAAGAATTTCAATCGGATTCCTCCGTCATAGCGCCTCCGTCAAACTCTCTTCTGCCGCCTGCCATACCACGCTTTTCTCTTTCTCTTGTGGTGTATTTCTAAATTTCTTTTGGTACAAAATTTGACTAATGAATTCAAACAAAAAGACGTAGATCTAAATATATAATTCTTACTTTCAAAAACCAAGCTTACTACTAACAAAAATAACAAAGAATAAAGTAATGATTTTTCACTGTCCATTCTATCTACCCCAATTCTAGGTTACGTGGCTTTGGATTGAGGCAAATACATTTGCCACTGAACCACTTAGTATAAACATTCAATTAAACTTGTGCAAAAATAAAAGAATCTTAGCCCACACATAGAAACCACAAAAATTTAACAATCAACATAAAAAACAAGCCCAAAGGCATTTTGAAAAAAAAACCCAAAAAAAACCCGGTGACACCAACACATACTCATCTTCAACCTCTTCGTGCCATTGCCACAACCTGAAACCTCGCACCAACGCCACCTGCAACTACGACTTCCTACTGCTTGGGATATTAACACACACAACAAAAACTCTACGGATGCAGATCAAGAACTAATGCCTGTTGTACACGGATTTAATCTGACCTTCTTGATCAATTTCTTTTTCCATACCCAAAGGATGAACATCACATCAGAGTTCCACAATAACAACAGCCAAGACATCCACACCATTCCAAGACATAACCAATGTTATGCTTTCTCCACTTTGAACCTACTGCGTAGATGGAGGTTAAATTCGGACGTATTTCCTGTAGTAACCGAAAAATAATTTACCCCTTAATGTGTTAGTCACACTTTAATGCTATGAATGCACAATCCACGTGTCATAATGCCATTGTAGGGTCAGCGCATAGCTATTTGTAGCCACTAACAATAAGGCCATTAGAGATGTAATACTTATTAGACATTGACACATAGAAAGAAAAAAGTACATTTACCCGGTTTTGACACAATGAAGGCACAATAACTTTGTTAAAGAGGGACAGTAATCTTCTCTTTTTTTAATCATTTTTATTAAAATAAATAAATAAATAATAAATTTTTTGGTCGAGTTTTGTCTATCCAGACCGAAACAGCAACACCTGAAGCACCACCTACAGAAGCAATTAAGATGCTAGACTCTTCGAAACTTGGCAGCGAACACACAGCGGCGAAATAACCTCCAAGTAGTGGTGGTGGAGCAGCTATGGTTGTGGCGTGTGTCACAGGTGCACAATGCAGTGGAGGAAACAGGTGCTCAGAATCGAATTGCGACTGGCAAAGACAGACAGCAGCGAGTGTCAGACAACTGGCAGGCAGAGCATGGAGGAGCTAACAACGGCAGTGGGCATGATGCATTCTTCGTCCAACTTCAGCCGTCATTCACGAAAATGATTTACTTTCATGTGACAAACTGTCACTTCATTTGCAAGTCAACTGATAGCCACCTATAACCATTATTTACTTAGTTATCAGAGATGTGTCCTTTTTTTATTTTTTTTGCTAGTTGGTGGAAAGAAGGTAAGTACTTTTTACTCAAATAGTTACATTTTTAAGTCCCCGTTTTAAAAAAAAAAGTTACATTTTTAAGTCAATCACCTTATTTATTAATTTATATTTTTTTAATTAATTAACAGAAGTCGATTTTTTAGGGTTTTGAGAATGGGGAAAACCGAATGATTTTGTTTTGGAATTTTGTTGAACTGGATGTGATTCTTCATTGTTTTTTTTTCTCTCCCCGTCATAATAAGTTGTTTGGGTTTGATTTTCTGCATCAGTTTGGGAAGAAAAGTTAGCATATCTGGAGAGGATTAGTTTTTCTAAAGGTGGAAATGATAGCATGGTTTGTTGTTGTTGGCAAGCTTAATACAAAGATGAGGCTAGTAAAAAACATCTTAAGTTTAAATGAAGCAAAATATGCTTTAAGAAGCTGCTGAAGATGGAAATCACTTTTTTTTATTCACGTAGGTGAAAGAACAGAGAAAAAAAGCAATGCATATGAAAAGAATTAGATAAGTTAGGCCGGTGTATCCAAAAACATTTTTTTTGGCTATGGTGTGGATAATATGGAGAATTGAAAATCTTAAATTCTTTGAAAATAAAGAATTTCA
>NC_029793.2:141545214-141549976 GCF_000816755.2 Arachis ipaensis | reverse complement strand
CACAATTGGAGTGAATGGAAAAATTTGAATGCTTGGGCTCCTCATGAGAAGTTGAGAGCGATCATTCTTAAAAGGAGTGAAGGAATAGATGATAGGAAGCAACATGAGAGAAAAAAAAGAGTTGGTGATTATGTAGAGTATATTCATGAAAAATATATGACTATAGTGGGTGGTTATCTCTTGAATCATAATAATAATGTGGTTGCTTTTTTGTTTGAATTTGTGGGTGTAGAATGTAACGCGGGTGCAGCTGTACTTGGTGCGGAATCAGTGACACAACTTATTTTTGAAGAGGAGTTAGGACTATTAGATGAAACAGTATTCATATCTAAAGACCAATATTTAGTGAGGTGGTCAAAAAAGAAAATAAATATGGAAGCTACTATAAAGGACTGGGTTTTTAATATTTCAAATGGGTACGTATAGGCTAAATATGAAGGTATCAGAGAATATATATGCTACCTTGAGTATGTATAGCCAACAGAGTATATATATATAGAGGCTCTTCTTTAACCATGAAACCATTGTGATTGCACTAGCTCCCATGGGGCAGCAAGTCCTTGATGTGTTCATTGTTGGTGCTATATGTTTCAATGGATAACATTGGATTTCAAATGCCTGCGGGCTTGTCCGGCTATTCTTTTGACTAATTTTGTTAAAATATATGACTTGTACTAGAATTTTTATCATATGGTAAAAAGATAAAAGAAACAGAAAAATGAGTGCAACTAGAAGGAAGATAAGAAGTTCTTTAAAATAAAAAAATCATACAAAATAAGACAAGAATAACAAATAATGTAAAAAAATTGTCCAGTGTGTCTCTGACAGATAATAAAATCCACTAGTTGTACGTGTGTATTCACATATTTATTTTGACGTTGGGTGTTATAGTTTTTCATTTTTTTTGTTTCATGCCAATAATCCTGGGTTATTTTTTAGGGGACCACTCACATCAAGATGCACAAAACTACTTTTTTTTAAAGATTATGCATGAGGATGTGACAAGTGTCCTCACTTGTATTTTGGTTTATTTGAACGGGTTACTATAAAAAAAAGCCAAATTTTATAACTAAACCTTATAGATAGAATCGATTCGTTTGGATCATTTTAACCGATTTTTTTTACTTTTACATTAAAAATAAAATTTTTGGACAAATACAATATTGGGCTTGGACAGTTTATGTTAAAAAAACAATGAAAAGAGTCAAAATTGATCCTTACATTTCACCAAAAAAAACAAATCATTACAAATTATGCATTAGTTTGCAGGTTCCTATTATTTTTCAGTTTGAAGGTGCTGCAAAGTCTCTTGCTACTGGTGTTGGTAAATCCATGGAATGTCACAGAGGTTGCTGTTTCTATTGGTTATGCATTGGATATGCCAGCTGATGAAAGAAAAAAATGGCATTACAGAACAAAGCAAATTATGATGAAATCGGTAATTACAGCATAGCAGAGCTTCCTGGAGAAAATGAAATCAGTAGCAGCAGCAAGGAAGAAGAATTGGCACAGAAGGGGAGGAATTATGATGCCGCTGAGAAACTGAGTGTTAACTAGACTCCAAAAACAACGATGAACCTCGGACAAAACAGCATCACCGCCGGCGAAGATCCAGGCAAAGGCGAGGAAGCAGGCTAACGAAGGCATCAATTGGATGGGAAATGGCGAGGAGGCAAGTCGCATATTGGGAAATAGAGTTCTCTCATCGCATCGCTGGGTCCCNAATTTTTTAATAATAATACATATTTATATATTTTTTCAAAATATTAGTGGAGACAATTATCCTCGCAAATTAAAGCATGAATCCGTTCCTGCGTCGAATCCATGCTGCACCATAAAAGACAGAGGTGAGCTAAAAAAAGATAAGTTTGATTTTATTTCCATAATTACAAGATACACAAAATCAAGAGCAACATCAAAGTGTCATTTCGATAAATAATTTTACGTAACAGGATTGTAAATAATTTTACTGCATACTACTGAGTGTGAGGTTTTGTCTTGGACAAACTAAAGAAGAGGAAGACGTTAGGCACAGCAATTATTACTATAACAAGAGATTATTACTGGTACGTACAATATTGCCAATGCATGTATGTGTTGGCAGCACCACGTAGAAGTTTCTCATTTATTTCATCATCTTTCTTTTGAGGGGTACGTACAAATACTCATTTAATTCTTTTATCTAACTCGTGTATACTATATAGTATAGTATACACACTACTCTCACCCTACTCAAGTAAGAGCTTCAGCACAACCATATCTTCCACCTTATATATATTCCATTCGTCAAAACCTAGCATGTGAACCTATTTAATATCTTGTTTCTCATTTGGGTCATGTAGATGTTGACAAAATTCACCAACGATATAACTAGATGAATTTTTAGGTACAACAATCAATTATGCATGGTTATATACTCATTACATGAAATGTTACTATTACATTTGCACGTCAAAAATGGATGACATACATATATACATGAAGGGTATATAGATATGCATACATGATTTCTCCAATTCAGATATTTATTATTAGTAGGTTTGAGTCCAACTTCATTCTCAGAACTTAGGAAATTTTCTTTAATTTAGTAGTATTCTCTTAAGTCTTCCACACTATTGTATTATTACTTGTATTAATTAGATATATAATTATATATATGTTATTTTATTAGTTTAAGTTTAATTATACTATATAGTATTAAAATTTCTTTAATCGAAAATCCTAAAATATCATTGATAAACTTTAAAAAAATAAGTATAAAATAAATTAAAAAACAAAATTACACAAATCTATAAAAAATTTATTCCGTGAGAAACATATTAAAATATGGGGACCACTCACATCAAGATGCACAAAACAACTTTTTTTAAAGATTATGCATGAGGATGTGACAAGTGTCCTCACTTGTATTTTGGTTTATTTGAACCGGTTACTATAAAAAAAGCCAAATTTTATAACTAAACCTTATAGATAGAATCGATTCGTTTGGATCATTTTAACCGATTTTTTTACTTTTACATTAAAAATAAAATTTTTGGACAAATACAATATTGGGCTTGGACAGTTTACATTAAAAAAACAATGAAAAGAGCCAAAATTGATCCTTACATTTCACCAAAAAAAACAAATCATTACAAATTATGCATTAGTTTGCAGGTTCCTATTATTTTTCAGTTTGAAGGTGCTGCAAAGTCTCTTGCTGCTGGTGTTGGTAAATCCATGGAATGTCACAAAGGTTGCTGCTTCTATTGGTTATGCATTGGATATGCCAGCTGATGAAAGAAAAAAATGGCATTACAAAACAAAGCAAATTATGATGAAATCGATAATTGCAGCATAGCAGAGCTTCTTGGAGAAAATGAAATCAGTAGCAGCAGCAAGGAAGAAGAATCGGCATAGAAGGGGAGGAATTATGATGCCGCTGAGAAACTGAGTGTTAACTAGACTCCAAAAACAACGATGAACCTCGGACAAAACAACATCACCGCCGGCGAAGATCCAAGCAAAGGCGAGGAAGCAGGCTAACGGAGGCATCAATTGGATGGGAAATGGCGAGGAGGCAAGTCGCATATTGGGAAATAGAGTTCTCTCATCACATCGCTGGGTCCCTCATCCAAATCGCTGCGTCGCCGGAGCACCAACACGGACAGACCCGTGGGAAGAAGATGAACTGAACTAAGCAAGAGAAGGAGAAGTGGCGCTACGAAAAGGAGGAATGGGACCTGAAACGACCATTTGGGACACGAGGAGCTGCAAGGCATCTGCGATAAGGGAGAAGAACCGATCAACGAAACCAGGCAACCAGCACCTCTGGCTCGAGGAAGAAGGAGATCGATGCAGATCTTCTGGGTTAGGTTGGGTTGGGTGGGGCTCAGGGGGCCGGGATTTCTCGGTTGGTAAAAAAATTAAGCATGCCAAGGACTGGTTTATTTAAACCGAATGGCGTCGAACTTGGTTTAAAAAACCGAGTTTGGAGAATAATAATTAATCGGTTATTAAAAATTTACTAATCACAGTGTGACATGTTACCAACTTTAAAAAAAGTTGTTTCATGCATCTTGATGTGAGTCTCCCCCTATTTTTTAATAAGTCTAGTATTTATCATTACAGATGAAACATATCAATTGTCATACTATTACCATTCCTGAACTGGCGTTTATAACATCATCTTTTTAGACAACAACGTGAAGCAGTAACTTTTTTTGTCTATCCTTCCATTTTATAATATTTTTGAAACTTTCTCTTTATATGTTTATTATGCAGCTTTAAAAGTTGTGTTCTGTATCTGTTTTACTAAATAATTCTTCTTCTTTTAAATGTTTTTTTTGTATATCTAATTAATCGGTTATTAAAAATTTACTAATCACAGTGTGACATGTTACCAACTTTAAAAAAAGTTGTTTCATGCATCTTGATGTGAGTCTCCCCCTATTTTTTAATAAGTCTAGTATTTATCATTACAGATGAAACATATCAATTGTCATACTATTACCATTCCTGAACTGGCGTTTATAACATCATCTTTTTAGACAACAACGTGAAGCAGTAACTTTTTTTGTCTATCCTTCCATTTTATAATATTTTTGAAACTTTCTCTTTATATGTTTATTATGCAGCTTTAAAAGTTGTGTTCTGTATCTGTTTTACTAAATAATTCTTCTTCTTTTAAATGTTTTTTTTGTATATCTTACAATTTATTGATATTTATTTTGTTGTTTTATTTCTAAGGTGTCTATGGTTTTGCATTTTTGTTTGATGGTGC
>NC_029793.2:141531207-141544900 GCF_000816755.2 Arachis ipaensis | reverse complement strand
GGGACCACTCACATCAAGATGCACAAAACAACTTTTTTTAAAGATTATGCATGAGGATGTGACAAGTGTCCTCACTTGTATTTTGGTTTATTTGAACCGGTTACTATAAAAAAAGCCAAATTTTATAACTAAACCTTATAGATAGAATCGATTCGTTTGGATCATTTTAACCGATTTTTTTACTTTTACATTAAAAATAAAATTTTTGGACAAATACAATATTGGGCTTGGACAGTTTATGTTAAAAAAACAATGAAAAGAGTCAAAATTGATCCTTACATTTCACCAAAAAAAACAAATCATTACAAATTATGCATTAGTTTGCAGGTTCCTATTATTTTTCAGTTTGAAGGTGCTGCAAAGTCTCTTGCTGCTGGTGTTGGTAAATCTATGGAATGTCACAAAGGTTGCTGCTTCTATTGGTTATGCATTGGATATGCCAGCTGATGAAAGAAAAAAATGGCATTACAAAACAAAGCAAATTATGATGAAATCGATAATTGCAGCATAGCAGAGCTTCTTGGAGAAAATGAAATCAGTAGCAGCAGCAAGGAAGAAGAATTGGCACAGAAGGGGAGGAATTATGATGCCGCTGAGAAACTGAGTGTTAACTAGACTCCAAAAACAACGATGAACCTCGGACAAAACAGCATCACCGCCGGCGAAGATCCAGGCAAAGGCGAGGAAGCAGGCTAACGGAGGCATCAATTGGATGGGAAATGGCGAGGAGGCAAGTCGCATATTGGGAAATAGAGTTCTCTCATCGCATCGCTGGGTCCCTCATCCAAATCGCTGCGTCGCCGGAGCACCAACACGGACAGACCCGTGGGAAGAAGACGAACTGAACTAAGCAAGAGAAGGAGAAGTGGCGCTACGAAAAGGAGGAATGGGACCTGAAACGACCATTTGGGACACGAGGAGCTGCAAGAGAGTAGAAGTTGGATGGCATCTGCGATAAGGGAGAAGAACCGATCAACGAAACCAGGCAACCAGCACCTCTGGCTCGAGGAAGAAGGAGATCGATGCAGATCTTCTGGGTTAGGTTGGGTTGGGTGGGGCTCAGGGGGCCGGGATTTCTCGGTTGGTAAAAAAAATTAAGCATGCCAAGGACTGGTTTATTTAAACCGAATGGCGTCGAACTTGGTTTAAAAAATCGAGTTTGGAGAATAATAATTAATCGGTTATTAAAAATTTACTAATCACAGTGTGACATGTTACCAACTTTAAAAAAAGTTGTTTCATGCATCTTGATGTGAGTCTCCCCCTATTTTTTAATAAGTCTAGTATTTATCATTACAGATGAAACATATCAATTGTCATACTATTACCATTCCTGAACTGGCGTTTATAACATCATCTTTTTAGACAACAACGTGAAGCAGTAACTTTTTTTGTCTATCCTTCCATTTTATAATATTTTTGAAACTTTCTCTTTATATGTTTATTATGCAGCTTTAAAAGTTGTGTTCTGTATCTGTTTTACTATCTTCTTTTAAATCTTTTAAATGTTTTTTTTGTATATCTTACAATTTATTGATATTTATTTTGTTGTGTTTATTTCTAGGTGTCTATGGTTTGTTTGATGGTNCTCACTTTTGTTCATTGCCTATCATACTTTTGTAATTGAAATTGACTATTCTTTCTTCGCAGAGTTGGATCAACCACTGTAATTATTTTGTTGTAATTTCATTACATGTTGTATATGTCTGATGGATTTCTCTAATGGATTTCTGTTGCAATATAATTCACATACAACTGCACATTCTTTGTCTATTATATTTGTTTGTTTTTGCAAGATATGTCGCAATGTGATTTTGTAATCTTGTGAAGTCTATGTTAACGTAAATTTTTTTTCAAAAATAAATGCTCTTATGACCGTCAAAGGAGTATGGATGTATTATAGTATCCAATAATAGTGTATAATTTATTTTGATATCATTGTATCAACACCACAAGATACTTTAAAATTTCTATAGTATGATAAAGTGTTTTATGAAAAAAATGTTCTTGAAAAATTTGAGAGTAAGGCTATTATTACAAATATAAAATTAGTATTTTATTTGTTACTGCAGGAATTAAAGATTAAAGAAAAAAAAAACATTGTAATTTTTATTGATAACAAGAATATAGTAGGATGGCTAAATGAAAAAAAAAATATGTCTTGTGAGTAATGAAACCTAAGAAATAAAATTCATGGAATAAAATATTGAGATCAGATTTAGGAACACCAATAATTTTAAGACAAGAAAATAATAGAGAATGTGGCTATGACAAATAATAATTATTGGAGTATTGAGTAAAGTGAATTACATAGATATAAAGTGCATGGTAACGAAGGTGGGATGAATGAGGTGAGACTGTGAAATTAGAATGATATGAGTAGTTAACATAGTGAAATCATTTGGGAGAAAATCAAAGCAAAGACAAACACAATATTTAGAGTGCTAAGCAATATATAAGTAAAAATTTATTTATGTTTTGTCATATAATTTTAATCTGTTTGTTTAAGGCTCTGTTATTATATTTTGGTTGTTAGTTGTTTAGATTATTTTATTGTGATGTATATTTTATTTAATTTGTGTTTATCTTTGATGACAAAAGAAATAATTCACAAATTAAATTCTTTCTCCCTAGTTTTAGGTCAAGTCTATATATAACGATATAAAAAAAACTACTTATACCATGTAACATTTTAAGTTAGGAGAAATATAGGGTACTAATATATTATTTGCCAATTTATTATCAATAATAATTCATATTAAAGATACTTCCATTAGAAGACACATGTATAAAGAGACATATTCAAGAAACACATTTATAAAGACACTTTCATTAGATATTGTCATAAAAAAAATATTTTTATTAGACACATCCATAAAGATATTTCTATTAAATACAGCTATAAATAAAAATTGGCAAAAATTGATAAAATCTTTGTTAGTTACGTAACAAGATTGAGTTAGTTAGGATAGTGTTCATAATAATCAAAAAATGGATTTTATATAACTATAATAAAGATATTTTTTTAAATTAGTATAATTATGCATTATTATTTAAATGCTAATTATAGTATAATTATAATAAAGATATTTTTATAAAATAAATTTATAAGAGAAAATAGTGCATTCATTTTGGCGAAAAAATGGATTCATGAAGAATTGACGCCTTACTTTTATTAATTGGGAAAACCCAATTTTAATATATTAAGTAGATAGATATTTTCATTTTTATTGAAATATTTATTAAGTATAAACTTTTTAGAACAATTTTGATACATTTTTTTGTGTCTATATTCATATTAAATATGATATTAAATAATCAAATTACTATATATATATACACAACAACCCATGTTGTTTTTTTCTTTTTCTTAAATTAATTCTTGAACATTTGATTTGAGGACGAAACATTATTATTGCTCCTGCTTGAAATTTGAATAATCTAAAGTTCTAAACACATTTAATTTTGTCACTAGAACCATACATTTGATTTGAATATTGTCATGGCACCATCTTGAGGGTCCACCATCCACCATGATTGCAACTTGGAAAAGTATAGACTACCAATATATTATTTGTCAATTTATTGTCAACAATAATTAATTAATATATTTTAAATATATATATATATATATATAAAGAGACACATCCAAAAAATATATCTATAAAAATACTTCTATTAAATACAACCATAAAAAGAATATTTTTATTAGACACATCTACGAAGACACTTCTATAAAATACAGTTATAAATAAGAGTTGGCAAAAGTTGACAGATATGTTGTTGGTAACGTAGCAGAATCGTTGCAACTTTTATAACATTCGCAGGGTAACACACTAGTAGATCAGATATAGATCTTCATCATCATTATTGCTTTAAAATATATATAGTTGCAAATCGTGGTAATCACAATTGCCAAGTTCAATCTGCATTAAAAAAACATCACGCATGCACTTTTTTACGCCTAACAATAATAATAACGATAAAGTCAGAGAGACCAAAAATTTTTTTTATTTTATTTAGTATTTATTAATTATTATAATAAATATTAAATAAAATAATTTTTTATTATTTTTTATTATCAAACATTTCTGTAATAATAATAATACTATAATTTTTATTTATTTTTTGGTAGTCTATGTTATGTAATGAGAAATCATAGTAAATAAATAGTTCTATATGTACTCGTAAATTTACGGCAAAAGAGAAATCAATCAATTAAATTATTGGGAAGAAGATACTTGAGGCGCTGATTAAGATGAGCTATAATAACATTATGGTTTTGAATTAACAATATATAATAATCCATGATCTATATATATTACATGCAATGTTATTGATAGGTATATATAATATATTATATGCATACATTCTAATAACCCAAATTGAAGTTTCCATTTCCATATGGATACAAAGGAGTCGTTGAACCTAAAGCTAATAGTCTAATTTGTCTATTGTGAAGTTGTGGCCCTTCAATTCAAACCCGCAATGTCTAGCTACTAATAAAGATTCATCTATGTAATTCTCGGAGTTATTTTCTGTACTGGATGTCTCCGGTACGGGTTGAGAGATGGATCGGAAACTTGCGGGTCGAGACGGATGCCGGATCGCTTGACTGGAGCAGTGGGGGGAGGTACCTGCAAAAACACTCCGACGCTCAAGTCAGAATGGATCTAAGAGGTAGAAGGTGTGAGGATGAATGAATACCTGGAGGGACGTGGGTCCTCTATTTATAGGTGATGGTGAATATCTTATCTTATCTTATTTGGCTAAGATAAGGGAGGCGTTTGATTTCGAAAGTCGGTTGAGAGTTCTAGAGGGCCGGTTTTCGGGCCTTCTAGAAGAGAGAGGCGGGTTGGACCCGGGAAACCAAGTTCGGGTCTAACCTCGGGCTAGGGATCTGTGGCCTAGATCTGTAACAGTTACCCCCGCAGCAGGAGAGCGAGCAAGGTCGGTCTGTCGCTGGGAGATATGGTTTTGACCGCGGGTTAGGTCTTTCGTTTTTCTCGGGTTGTCATTTGGTTCTCCGGAGGGAGGTCGGTACCTCGGACCTGTCTTTGCAGAAGATTTCGTCCGGCCGTTTTGGTGTGACGTGACTCTTCCGTATCTACTGCGTCTGTTGCGTTTTTCGAGGTGTGCTTTATTAGTTTCTTTTTTCGAGGGGCATTTAATGTGAAGGGACGTTTTCCTTTATTGCCCCTACGCGCCTTTTGTTGCTTAGGGCTATTCGTGTCTTTTCCTAGCCCTTTTGAAAACTGTTTTTAGTTTTCCTCCTTGCTTCCCTTGATCAGTTCATTTTCCTTTCGTTCTCTCTTCTTCTGAAAAACTGTTCTTCTTCTCTGTGGTGTTTTTGGGCGTTTGCTTTGCTGTGGAGCTTCTGCGTTCATCAGCTTTTTTCCCAGGCTTTTCCTGCGTTTGTTAGGTTGGTTTTCTTCTGCTTTTCCTTGTTTTTACTTTTTATTGTCTTGTATTTGCCTATGTATTGTTTTGCCATTTCCTTTTTGTACTGCATTTTGTGTTTTGGGTGGTGGTATTTGTTTTTTAGAGGGGTTGAGCACCGCTGTGTTGGGTTGTTAGTGGCAGTAGGGTTTTGGTTGTCTTCCTTGCTTCTGCGTAGGTTTAGTAGGCTGATGGTGGTGCTCCTCCCTATTTTAGGTATGCATCGGCGGAGGAGTGAGGGTGTGGGTACTCCAATAGCCCCTTCCAGGGGCGTCCCTACTCGCTATACTTGGGTGACTAGCGACGTATGGGGCGTCCCGTCGCGGATGACGGAGGCCGATCTTCAATGCCTCCGTGATCAGGGGGCGATTTGTGGCGGTGGCGACATGGAGCGGCAGTACGAGCTTGCCCTTCCGGACGCCGATGAGCGCGTTTGCTATTTGAACCTTGATTCGCCCACTGTTCCGGACTGGATGTGGGTTTACGAATCAATGCTTACTCGGCTTGGCGTACGGCTTCCTTTTTTGCCGTTTGTTCAGGAGTTGCTAAGTCGGTGTTCCGTGGCGCCGTCTCAGCTTCATCCGAATAGTTGGGTAGCCGTTCGGACTTTCGAGCTTGTGTGTCGGTATCTTGATCTCCCGACTTCGGTTCCTGTCTTCCTTTTTCTATTCTTATGTACTCTTCCGTCTAAGGAGGGGAAGCATAAGAAAGGGTATATGTCGTTTCGGGCTCAGCCTCATCGCCGCATTTTCGGTTTGTTTGAAGACTCTTTTCATGGTTTTAAGAGAGAGTATTTTAAGGTGCGCCCTGTCCGGGGGCATCATCCATTTTGGTTGTCTTTAGAGGGCGTGCGCCGGTTTCCGACCTATTGGAATTTCCGCGCCGGACCGTCGGTTTTGACTAAGGTCTCCTATGATGGTCTGTCTTCGGAGGATAAGGATATTGCCAATGTCTTGTGGCATTTGTTTGGCGAGCGCCCGTTAAATCCTCGAGACGTCATGGGGGATCCCGAGGCTTGTCAGACGTATATTGGTGTGTGACTGTTTCTTTCTCGTTTTTCGTGTTTGTTCTCCCGTTTTTGTAACTTGAAATTTTTCTTTGGTTCTTTTCAGTTGAAATGGCTGGTGGTTTGACTTCTTTGGCGCGGCTGAAGGCAGCGATGGGTCGGGAGGAGGGGTCTTCGTCTCCATCTACCCCTGTTTCGAATCCTGCCGTGGATTCTCAGCCAGTTTCTCAGGAGGTGGTCTCTTCGGGGGTGCAGGTTGATGTTCAGGCTTCGCCTGGTCTCGCGAACTCGCCTGAAGTCGTTGTGGTCATGGCTGCCAAGGCTTCTCGGAAGAGGAAGAGGCCCGAGGAGCCTAACAGTGAGACTTTTGAGGAGGAGGGTGATGTGCCCAGTGTAATGGATCGGCGTTTTGATGCTTCTGGGTTTTATTGATCAGCACCTGATGCCTGGGACGGAGCCATTTTTCGATGATTCTGATGTTTCGTTCCAGGCTAAGTCGGTGTATCGTGCCCTCCTCCGATCTGCTGTTGTTGTTCGGAAGGCCGAACCTGTGATGGCTCAGGTTGGTTTGTTGGACAAAAAACTTCGTCATTCGCACGCTGAGGTGGCTAATTTGAAGGAGCAGCTCAAGGCTGCCGAGGTCGCGAGGGAGAAAGCGGTGAAGTCTTCCGAGGAGGCTGGGGCGGAGATCCTTCGTCTTTCCGAGGTAGAGTCTTCACTTCTTTCCCAACTGAGCGCGGAGTGACAACGGGCTTCCGACGCGGGTTCTCAAGCTGCCGTGTTTCTTAGCGAGCTGGAGGTTTTAAAGGCTGAGGTTGCAGCTCTGAAGAGGGAGAAGTCGGAGTTGTTGGCTGATGCTAAGGATGCGATTGCTGCTACTGAGGAGACGATGAAGGCTCAGGCCTTGGTGTTGGATCCGGGTGTGGACGTGTCTGTGATGGGGGCTTTCAAGACCATCTGCGATGGCCGAATTGTCGACCTTGAGTAGCTTTATATCTTGTATTTTGAATTTTGCTTTGAACTTTAGTTTTTGCTTTGGGTATTTGGTTGGCCGTGGGCCGTGTAACCGTGAACTCGTAGTTTAAACTTCGTTTAATGATTTTTGGGTTGTTCGGGCCTCTTTTTGTATTCCGTTTTAAGCTGTTCTATTGTTCATTTGTTCCCTGCTTGGGGTGAGCGGACCGTCGTGAGGTCGGTTTTTATATGGATATCCGTATTTCGGGCCTGGGGGTGATCGGTCCTTCTGTGGTGGCCGTGTTTTTGTTCCGTATTTGGGACAGTTTAGAAAATAAAGAAAATAGGGATAGCTTTTAATGGAATTTTATTGATTGGCGGGCCTCGTTAAAACCCTCCGTATGTGGCGGGAAAGAGGACCCGGGATTGATACTTAAGCGAAATAAAAAATTTAGGATTCGTAAAGAGAAGATAAGTGAAGAAAAGACATAAGCGATAAAGAGAAAATGGGTGACCTAGGGAGGTCGGTCTAAGTGTAGTATCGTCGTAAGTTGGCGGCGTTCCATGTCCTCGGGACTTCGTTGCCGTTAAGCCGTTCGAGCTTGTATGCTCCCTTTTCGATTGCATCCTTGATTCTGTATGGTCCTTCCCAGTTGGAGGTGAGTTTTCCCTCTCCTGGGGTTGGGGGACCGATGTCGTTTCGTCGTAGGACGAGGTCGTCAGTTGCGAATTCTCGCCGGATGACTCCGTGGTTGTATCTTAGGCTGATTCTCTGTTTTAGGGCTAGCTCTCTGAGATGGGCTATGCTTCTTACTTCATCTGAAAGGTCTCGTTCTGCTTCTTCGTCATTACCCCCGATCGTTCTCCGTGGACTGGGGTCTCCGATCTCTACTGGGATAACAGCCTCCGTGCCGTATGTTAATCGGAAGGGGGTTTCCCCGGTGGCTGTCTGGAGGGTCGTGCGGTACGACCATAAGACCGATCCGAGTTTGTCTGCCCATAGTCCTTTGGCTTCGTCGAGCCATTTCTTGAGTCCTTTGACTATTATTTTGTTTGCGGATTCCACCTGTCCGTTCGTTTGGGGGTGTTCGACTGAGCTAAAATAGTGGGATATGCATAGTCCTTTTAGGAATTTTCTGAATTTTTTGTCGGCGAATTGGGTTCCGTTGTCCGAGATGACGATCTCAGGGATCCCGAATCAGGTGATGATCTGTCGCCAGAGAAATTTTCGACATTGGGTTGCCATGATGGAGGCCAGGGGCTCGGCCTCGATCCACTTAGTGTAGTAGTCTATGGCGACGATGAGATATCGGAGTTGGCCAGGTGCCGTGGGGAAAGGTCCGACAAGGTCGATCCCCCAGGTGCCGAATGGCCGTTCTGCCGATATGATGCTGAGCTGGTGTGGGGCGGCTTGGTGGATATTGGCGTGCCTTTGGCATTTGTCGCAGTTTTTTACTAGCTGCATGGAGTCTCGGATGACCGTGGGCCAGAAGTAGCCAGCCCGGATAATTTTTTGGGCAAAGGTTTTACCTCCGACGTGGTGGGCGCAACAACCTTCATGGATTTCGCGGAGTATGTACTCCGTGTCCCCAGGCTCGACGCATTTGAGTAGGGGTTGCGAGAATCCGCGTTTGTATAGTTGTCCTGCGACGACTGTATAGTTGGCGGCTTCCCTTTTTGTCCTTTTTTCCTCTTTGGGATCTTTGGGCAGTGTTCCTTTGAGGAGATATTGCAGGATGGGATAGGTCCATGATCCTTGGTTGGAGAGTGTTAGGTAGGTGTTAGCCGTCGTAGATATGGACGGTGATTTGATGACTTCCTGAATTAGGGATTTGTTGCCGTGTCCTGGTTTAGTGCTGACTAGTTTAGAGAGGAGGTCAGCCTTGGCATTACACTCCCTGGGGACGTACCGTATGGTTACGTGATTGAATTCTTCTTTTAATTTGTTAACTTTGGCAAGGTACTGTTGTAGCAGGAGATCTCGCGTTTGGTAGTCTCTGTTAATTTGGGAACTGACTACTTGCGAATCCGTGTTTATTTCCAGGACCTTTGCTCCGACTTCTTTGGCTAGGGCTAAGCCCGCCAGGAGGGCCTCATATTCTGCTTGGTTATTTGAGACTGGGAATTCGTATCGTACTGACTGTTCGATCACGACTCCGTTTTGACTTTCGAGAATGACTTCGGCGCCTCCGGAAGTGACGTTCGAGGAGCCGTCAACGTGTAGTTTCCATGATTCGAGGGGTGGAGTTTCCCGGCGTCATCTCGGCGATAAAGTCGGCCATGGCCTGTGCTTTGATCGCGTATCGGGGTTCGAACTTGATATCGAACTGGGATAGTTCGATGGATCATGCTAGCATTCTGCCCGCTAGGTCGGGTTTTTGTAGTACTTGTTTAACCGCTTGGTCGGTTCGAACTACCACAGGGTGGGCCTAAAAATATTGTCGTAGACGTCGGGAGGCCGTGAGGAGGACGAAGGCTAGCTTTTCTAGGCGCGAGTAGCGGGTTTCCGTGTCTTGAAGGACTTTGCTTATGAAGTATATGGGTTTTTGCTCTTTCTTTTCGTTTTCGAGGATAAGTGCCGCCGCGAGTGCTTCTTCTGCTATGGAGAGGTACAAGTAGAGAGTCTCTCCTGTTTCGGGTTTGGCGAGGACTGGTGGTTCCGCTAGGACTTTCTTGAAATGTTGGAAAGCTTCTTCACATTCTACTTCCCATTTGAAGGGGGCTCCTTTTTTCATTAGTTTTAAGAAGGGGATTGCTTTTTGAGCCGATGCTCCGAGAAAGCTAGATAGTGCTGTTAGTCGGCCGGTGAGCTTTTGGATGTCGTTTACATTTTTTGGGCTTGTCATTTCAAGGACGGCGCGGCACTTTTCTGGGTTGGCTTCAACTCCGCGTTGTGTGATCATGAAGCCGAGAAACTTCCCAGCCTCCATTTCGAAAGCGCATTTTGTCGGGTTGAGTCGCATTTGGTGCTTTTGTAGTGTGTTCATGATGACCTTGAGGTCGCTGATGAGTTGATCGCCGGAGTCGGTCTTGGCGAGCATGTCGTCTATGTAGACTTCTAGTTTGGTTCCGGACAGATCTTGGAATATTTTGTTAACGATTCGTTGGTAGGTGGCTCCGGCGTTCTTCAAGCCGAAGGGCATGACTGTGTAGCAATACGTTCCGTCGGGGGTGATGAATGCCGTTTTTTCCTCGTCGGGTCGGTGCATGGGTATTTGATTATAGCCGGAGTATGCGTCCATGAAGCTGTCGGTCGCTCGGTCTGACGACATTTTTCGTCTCCTTTGTGCCACGGGTTTGGCCTTGGGGTCTACGGCTAGCCGGTGGGACATTAAGTCGGGATCTATTCCCGGCATGTCGGCTGGTGTAAAAGCGAACAAGTCTCTGTTTTGTTTTAAAAATTGGGAAAGGTCTTCTTTAAGGTCATATGGGAGGTTCTTGTTTGATGAAGGTGTATTCGTCCTTGGTTTGCCCTACTTGTAGTTTTCCCATGCCGCCTTCCGGTTCAGGCCTAGGTTGGCCGTCTTGTCGGGCGTCCAGGTCGGCTAGGAATATCCCAGCTGCGTCGCGGGATTTTTTTCGTAGAGCTAGGCTGGTGTTGTCGTATTCTGCCGCGACTTTCCGGTCTCCATGGATGGTTCCGATGGAGCCGTCCTCCGTTATGAACTTCATAAGGAGGTATTTGGTAAAGATGATGGCCGAGAAGTCATTGATTGTTTTTCTCCCGAGGATGACGTTGTAAGCAGTGGAGTCTTTTAGGACCACGAATTCAAATAGAATTGTCATCCTTTGGTTGCCTGTTCCTATGGTGAGGGGGAGGGTGATGGAACCTTCTGGTTTGAGAAAGTTGTCCCCGAGTCCCGTGACGCCGTTGCGGTGTGTTTGGAGATTTTCGTTGCGGAGCCCAAGCTTGTCGAAGGCTCCTCGGAAAAGGATGTTGGAGTCTGCGCCGGTGTCCACCAGTATTCTCCAGACGAGTCCTGTTCCGATTCTTGCCGAGATGACGAAAGGGGCATCTTCAGTCGAGGTGCCGTGCTGGCAGTCCTCGGGTAGAAAAGTTATCGTTTTACCGGTGGTGGTGGTTGGAGCTTGGTCCCTGACGGCCAGGATTTTGAGGTCCTTTTTTAGTGTTGTTTTTTATTTACCTGATACGTCCTTGCCTGTGATAATGTTTACTATTATGGTCGGGTAGTCTTCTAAGCTTTCTCTGGGGGTTTGTTTTTGCGTCCTCGGGTTGTGCCCTTCTCTCTCTGGCGACCTATCTTTTTCCGTGCGCTTTGGTTCCCTGATGATTTTGGCGAATTCTAGGAGTTTGCCGTCCCTTATGGCTTGTTCGAGGGCGTCCTTGAGGTCAAAACAGTCTTGTGTCCTGTGCCCGTATCCTCGGTGGTAGTCGCAGTAAAAGGTTTTGCTGCCGCCCGTTCTTTCTTTCAGTTGCCGAGCTTTTGGGATGATACCCCTGTCCGCTATTTGGTGGTATATCTCGGTAATTGGGGCTGTCAGGGGTGTGTAATTAGAGAACTTGCCGATTCTGGGCGGTCGGTTGGCGTTTGTTGGCTTAGGGTGGTCCCTCTGATTTTCTCTGGGTGGGGGGTTATGTCGGGGCGCCGAGCTGCCGTGCTGGGTGTTGCCGTGTTGCCGTTTATTGGCGGCGATGACCTGGCTGACTTCCTCGTCATTGATGTAATCTCTGGTGACGTTCTGGATCTCGTGTATGGTCCATACTGGTTTGGTGGTGAGGTGTTTGCGAAAATCTTCATTCATGAGCCCGTTGGTTAGGCAGAGGCTTGCGACGGAATTCGTGAGTCCGTCGACCGTTAGGCATTCATCGTTGAAGCGGTCGAGGTACTTCCTTGTGGATTCTTCTTGTTTCTGGGTGACCCCTAGTAGGCTGATGGGGTGTTTGGCTTTAGTGATTCTAGTTGTGAATTAGGCCATGAATTTTCGCGAGATGTCGTGGAAGCTGGTTATGGATCCATTTGGGAGGGCGTTGAACCACTTGATTGCTGGCCCCGCTTAGGTTACTGGGAAGGCCCTACATCGGACCGCGTCGGCCACTCCTTCTAGGTTCATCTTGGCCTCGAGGCCGTTAGATGTTCTTGGGGATCCTTGGTTCTGTCGTACTTCATGTCGGTGGGTTTGTCGAAACCTTTAGGGAGTTTTGCTCTCTTAAGATCCTTTCTGTGAAAGGAGTAGCTCCCATTATTGTGTGGTCGTTTCTTGTGCGTTTAGTATCTCGGTGGCGCCGATCTTCGTCCGAGTCGTGCTGACGACTCAGGTCTCGGGAAGTGCTGTGGTTGTGTCTTTTGCTGTATCGCCGTTCTGGTGATTTCTCTCTCCAGTGGGTGCGAGAGGTGCTGCGACCGTCTCTTCTATCGTGTCGCCGAGTCGGCGATCTGCCGTGGCGAGATTTTGACCTGGAAGTTGCGTGGCTTCCGTGTTCGTTGTTGTGTCTTTCCTTGGTGGCCAATTTGCCTTCGAGTTCTTGGACCCGAAGGCAGAGATCTTGGATGATTTGTGCCGCTTTATCCCCCGTTTTCTTGGGGCGTCGCGGTTCCGTGATGATATGATCGTTTGTATGGTGGACAATACTTGCTATCCTTCCCTGGTTTGTGACCTCTTGGTGTTCTGGGGTCGGATTCTTTGGTTGAGAGTCCTCCCGGCTTGAGGAGGCTTCTTCCAGTACGTCCCCCATTCCGGCTTAGTTGGCGCAATTTTCCCACAGACGGTGCCAATGTACTGGATGTCTCCGGTACGGGTTGAGAGATGGATCGGGAACTTGCGGGTCGAGGCGGATGCCGGATTGCTTGACTGGAGCAATGGGGGGAGGTACCTGCAAAGACACTCCGACGCTCAAGTCAGAATGGATCTAAGAGGTAGAAGGTGTGAGGGATGAATGAATACCTGGAGGGACGTGGGTCCTCTATTTAGAGGTGATGGTGAATATCTTATCTTATCTTATTTGGCTAAGATAAGGGAGGCGTTTGATTTCGAAAGTCGGTTGAGAGTTCTAGAGGGCCGGTTTTCGGGCCTTTTAGAAGAGAGATGCGGGTCGGACCCGGGAAGCCGGGTTCGGGTCTAACCTCGGGCTAGAGATTTGTGGCCTAGATCCGTAACATTTTCTAATTTCTCACTTCTAGAATTCGCATCTGAATAAAGAAAGAAGGGTTAATAATCAAAATAATTTTCAAACGATTAAGTGGTCGTTAATTTAGTTAACGAAATATTAAATTCTCTAAATTGATTTTTGAAAGATATAATTTATTAATTCATTATTATAAAAGTATTGACTAT
>NC_029793.2:141528355-141530547 GCF_000816755.2 Arachis ipaensis | reverse complement strand
TTTATATATAAATATATAATACGTTAGTGACTGATTTTAGTGTGCGAATAATATTTTTATAAAAATATATATATGATCTCTCTATAACTAAATTAATGCATGATTCATCTTTTAAGAATTATTAAGGAGTGTTAGAAAACCAGCAACTTTTGTGATTTATAACCATCAAATAGCCATCAATAATAATTTTAATAGTATGAGATTGGTGTAAAATTTCATTCAATAACTTACTTTTTTTACTAACTACATACTGGACAGAATTTCAAAAAATTACTGGCCGTATACTTTTTCTTTATGGAATAATGCGACCCTGATGTACTGATGTACTACTAACAGTTATTAAGGATATATACAGATTATTTAATAATTCTTAATTTTTCCTTGGGAAAAAATAACCGTGAATGCTCTAATTCTCTTGCAAATTGTGAGAACAATAATGCCTCGCATAATTTTGCCAACCAAAATGAAATAGAAAATAATGGGATATAGTAGCTTGCCGTACCCATATTATCTGATAAATTAAAAAATAGTGTCTAGCATTAAGGATGGATATGTGATTCATGTGTATTAATATTATAGCTAGTGACTTCCATTTCATGATGGTAAGGAAGAAATTGAATAATAATGTAATGATAATTTTGGATACATATCCTATCATCATACAATAATAATGTAAATGGTCTTAACTATATATGTCCATCGCGACATATATTTTTTTTTTTTTTCATAATATTTTTTAACTCAGTAAATTAACGACTAATTCATTGTAAATACGAATTTTATATAAAAATTTATTATTGGTCAATAGATTAGCACAAGACGGGAGTTGAACTTCAATAGATTATCTTCTAATAAATATTATTAAAGCATATACTAAACAAACTTTTTCGACATTAATATAGTAATATATCATAGAAGATTTTAGATAATGACTACTTATTATAATAGACAAATTATAAAGAGATATTAGTCTCTTTTACCAGCTCCTCCCTTCTAGAAACTAAGATTGGTCCTTATTAGTTATTACAAGACATTGAAGATATATAATAATATTATAAGTAGCAGAATCTAAGGCAAGATTTAGCTATCTAGATCTAAATTAAAACCAATTAAGTTGAAGGTTATTTGCATTTTATTAGCCAAAGTTACTTTATCTCCAAAATACGTACCAACTATTCTATATATTTCATGCATTTAGATACAAGGCATGCCTAGAGTAGTTAGTGCATGTGTGAAAAAGAGATGGAAAATGGAGGCACAAAAAGAGAGAAATTATTCCTTCAGATTCTCTTAAAATAATTGCAACTTTTAGGTAGTAATAATGGCTCAATTATTGAGAAATCGTGCATGTCCTTATGCAATTTTAGCTCTAATTTTCTATTGAATGTGTTCGTGACAACCCCACTATTCTTCTTTCTAGTTTATCAAATAATATCATCGTTCATGGTTGGTCTTGTCGTATTAATGAGCATTAACACGTTTACAAATCTTTTGTATCCATTTTCTCCTCCTTAATTGCCCCTTCTCACATTCTTTATATATATTTGATTAATCATCATATATAATTGGATGACCAAACTTGTATGACAATCAAGTTCGATTAAACAATTGGAGAACATGTTTTTCTTAATACTATGACTTTATCCAATAATCCAATAGGAGTAAGCATTAGATGTTATGATGGACCCCATTTTTAATTAAATATGTATGGTATATGTTTCATAGGGCTGCCTCCGTGTCATAGTTTGAGCTTTAATTTAATGCTGTGTACGTGAATGACAACCACCGAAGGCTGAAATTTTGATTCAATTCATTTTTATTTTATTAATTTTTTTTTTTTTTGAAAAAATGCATTCATGCAAGAGAGCACAACACACATATAATTCTTTCTTAATTAATAGCTTAAATAAATTTTTATATGCTTCATTAACCTAACTTATTTACCAATAAAGATTTTTAGAGAATTATTATAAAGAGGAGAAGGGTTAGCCCTAGCCTTATAGATAACCAACATGTCATGGAATTGGATGAGGTCAGCCGCCATTTTAATTAATTATGCAAATTAAAAGGAAATACTCTACTTTTAAACTAACAATCCACTTATTAAGGGGGAAAAGGTGATGTGAACTTTAATGTATTTTAATATATATTTAATGAATTAATAATGGCAATGGAAATTGGAAAACCTGTTT
>NC_029793.2:141526257-141527855 GCF_000816755.2 Arachis ipaensis | reverse complement strand
ATAATAATAATAATAATAATAATAATAATAATAATAATAATTTTTAACTATATACTTGTTACGTTGGGTAACCGGAGATTAATGGGTTGGACTAGGTGGGTTGGCCAAATCGTCTGAGGAAGGAAGTCTCTGAGCAGTTTTGCGTTTAGGAGCCTCCGTCCGATTTGTAAACATGAGAGAATGGGGGTGGTACCTGCAAAGACATTCCGATGCTTAAGTCAGCAAGTATCTAAGCAAGTTTAGAGAGTATTGGGATTTAGTGATACCTGAGGGGTGTCAGTATATTTATAGTGGTGAGCCAATAACAACCGTTGAAGTAGTTCTACCTTTTAAGGAGGATAACCGTCCCTGTATCTTAGGGAAGTTGGGATATGGCTCCTGAAGTGGGTTGAGAGATTCTAAGGGTAGTTACCTATTTGAATAAGAGTTATCTACCAACTAATCTTCGTCCCCGACTTCTTTAGAGCAAGTCGTGGTAAGAACCGACTTCTTGAGGGAATGTCTATGTAAAATGAGGGTCAATCCTTTAAAATGGGCCTCTCATTTGGACCTAGATTTCAGCGTTCACCAGGATGTGAACAATACTAAAATATATTAAAGATATAAGTTTATTGTGTAGAATTAAGTCTAAATTCACATTTAATTTTATCTGTAGTTTCACTTATTTTATTTTCAACTCAATCCACTGCAGATCAAATTATCAATTTTATTCGAATAAATTAAGTCGAATTGAATACTCATAAATAAGATTAGTATTGTGAATCCTATCTTTTATATATAAATATGATTCAACAGATAAATACGAGGAGACTCAAAAGATAATGTTGTCCAACAACTATTGTATTGTATGTATATGTATATTTGGACATGCATATATAGACAATCATATAATAGCTAGTATAATGTTGTTGGTACATAAATATGGGTAACTGCCATTCACATGAGGCGTGCGTGTCTTTAACAACAACAACATCATCACCAATATTTGCTTCTATCATTAATTCATTAGGTATACTGCCATTGCATATACATGGTGTATGCATCCAAAGGAATTTTCAGAATTCACCAGCTAGAAAACTAGAAAAATACAAACAGGGCAACTTCATAGTTTATAGTAGATATTAAAAGTCTATGATAATAACAATAACAGAAATTGTGACAGTTCAGTAACTAAAAGAAGAAAATAAAAAAATTAAGTGACAGTCCTAAAAAAAATTAATTTTGATAATAAAGTCTAATTGAAATAAATGACATTAATATCCTTAAGAAAATTATCTCTACTAACAAAATACACCAAAGATGAGAAGACACATTTTAAAATTACTCTAAAGATCAACTTTCATCACATGACTTTCTTTTTTCCAAGTTTATTTAGGAAAATACAATATTTCTAACTTTCGAACTTAGTATTTTCATGTTAACTATTTTCTTATTTATTTATGCAAATGAACAAAATTAAAATAAAATTGAAAAAAAAGGGGTCTTGATATTAATTTTTGTTTCAAAGTTGTATATATACCTTTTAAGTAATTGTACAAATGTTTTTATAAAAAATTGAGTCAAATACATAAGATTTTTATTTTTTACCACTTTTGAAA
>NC_029793.2:141525270-141525713 GCF_000816755.2 Arachis ipaensis | reverse complement strand
TTAAATGGCCAAAATAATATATTTTTTAAATATTATTTTATCAAAAATTAAAATTTTCAGAGACTAAAAGTATAAATTACTTGTTTAATGTGAGTGGCCAAAGGTGATAAAAGATTCCTATTAGAAAGGCTATGATTATAAAATTAATATTCCCTAATATTCTCACTAAAGATTATCACTTTTGAGTTTTGATATAGCTCCACGCCTTTTCAAGGAACCACAACCACCTATTGTATTAAGATTAGAGGAGATTGTGTGCGTGTGAGAGAAAGAATGGAAAAGGTGGGGGAACTTCACCTTTAGTCAATAAATAATTAAGTTCATTCTTTGAGCAATTCTATCTTACTAATGAGATAAAGAATGAAAATAAATCAGCATATTAGAGAAATTGCATGACAACTTATGATGCATAGAAACTCATATTGACATAGGACACCACGCAG
>NC_029793.2:141515110-141524518 GCF_000816755.2 Arachis ipaensis | reverse complement strand
AATTTTTTAAATTATTTTTAATGTCTTATTTTAATTATATCAAGTATTTAAAATTTTTTTTGTTTTAATAAATAATAATATGTACTATATCTAAATTTATTTTAAAAATATATGTTAAGAATAAAATTGGACACGCTAACACGTGATAATATTTATGTGTGTCCAAACGTGATCGAAAAAGAACTTTTTATTTTCTATTAAGACACGATTGGGTACAACAGACGTTTGTGTCAAATGAGTATCGATAAGTATAGTGTCCGAAATATGTCCGACACGCAGACACGACAACTCAGCGAATGTCCGCGCTTCATAGATGACAACATATTAAAATGATTTATGATTCATGTGGAATCTACAATTTGGTTCTACTTTCTGAAAATCAATATTGATAGAAAAGTTCGGCAACTTATAATTCATGTTTCTCATTTATATATATACCAAGAAACACCTCCAAAATCCAGACAGCAATATTTTGATAGTCAGTTTCAAATTCATGTAGTGCCAATTCAATTAAAAGTGCAGTAAATTAGATGGAGATAAAAGAGAAGATAAACAAGAAAAGAGGAGTTAATAATGGAAATTTTTTTTTTTGTAATTTATTTGCTGACTATGTCAACAAGTCCATGCTGCTTACCCTTTTCTTCCCCCTTCCTTTTTGGCCTGAAAGGGAAATTTCTTGTTATTTGATCATATCAAGGTCATTAAATAGAATCAGTAATATCATATGTAACAAGGTTGAATCTACTCCCTTTAACTTATTCCCCACAAAAACAGAAGTTTTAATTTTTCTTGCACCTCTCCTAGTACACTAAAATCATAAATTTGATGTTGATAGATCTCCCCTTCTTTCCCTCCAAGATTTTTCCTTAAAGGCATGCCACAAACAAGTAATTTGAAATCTTGTAAAATTCTAGGAGCAGATTATTCTTGATCATTTCTATTATAAACCATATCTAACAAGCCAGAAAGTAAAAGCAACAAACTAGGTAAATGACAAAATCAAAAGTAAACTAAGATGATTTAACAAAATCAATCTCTTGTAAGTGATAACAAAATTGATGTGGCACCCAACTACCTTTCTTTCTTTCTTTCTTTCTTTCCATCCTGCTGGAAATCACCACAACTCCATCAACTACCCTTTGGTGGAAATATTCATATATCCATTCACCAATATCAGGAATATTAACTACACAAAACAGATGTAATATAGTAATAGTGGCCTCTCTACTCAACTCACCCTCTCATATCATACCACGATTTAAAATCATAACAAAATACTAAACTACAAAAACAGAAACTTCCACCAATTCAATTATTTCAACAGTAGAAATCATCAACCTTTTCCCCTCTACAGTCTACACTCTACACTACACATACACCCAAAACCAAACCAAATAAATCCCCTCCCCACCCTCCATTCCACAACACACTTCGCACTCCCAACTGAAAATCCAATTGACTAACACACACAACAACAACAACAACGACAACAGCCATTAATTATGTCACCCACAAAGCTTGCACCTTTGCAGGGCACAATGCTTCTGCTGCTCTTGATCCTTCTAACCACCACCATTACCATTACCGCTTCCACTCCATCATCACCTTCCAACAAGCTCAACCACCCTCATTTCCAGGAGCTCAACGTCAAACAAACAATAGCAGATACCAAACTGAACCCAACCCTAATCCCAAAAACACCCCAAAAACACAACACCACCAAACATGAAGGATCAGCAAAATGGAAGCTCAACCTACTTCACAGAGACAAAGTCACCACCTTTAACGCCACCCAAGATCACCGCACCCGTTTCAATGCACGAATGCAAAGAGACGCCAAAAGGGTCTCCGCCCTCCTCCGCCGTCTCTCCGCCGCAGCCGGAAAAACCAGCAACTACGAAGCAGAGGAGTTCGGGTCGGACGTAGTTTCGGGTATGGAGCAAGGCAGCGGCGAATACTTCGTCAGAATCGGAGTTGGAAGCCCACCGAGGAACCAATACGTTGTCATCGATTCCGGCAGCGACATCGTCTGGGTCCAATGCCAACCCTGCAATCAATGTTACCGTCAATCCGACCCGGTTTTCAACCCGTCAGAGTCTTCTTCTTATTCCGGCGTTTCTTGTGGCTCCAACGTATGCAGCCGCCTGGAGAATGCCGGCTGCCACGAGGGGCGGTGCCGGTACGAGGTTTCCTACGGCGACGGGTCCTACACGAAAGGGACACTTGCCCTTGAGACTCTCACGTTCGGGCGAACCGTGATCCGAAACGTGGCGATCGGGTGCGGGCACAGCAACCAAGGAATGTTTGTTGGGGCTGCTGGGCTTTTGGGCCTTGGTGGTGGGCCCATGTCTTTTGTGGGCCAGCTTGGTGGCCAGACTGGCGGTGCATTTAGTTATTGTTTAGTGAGTCGGGGCATCGGGTCGTCCGGGTCACTTGAATTCGGTCTTGAATCCATGCCCGTGGGTGCTTCATGGGTCTCCCTGATCCATAACCTGCGGGCCCCGAGTTTCTACTATATTGGGCTCTCGGGTCTTGGGGTTGGGGGCATTAAGGTATCCATACCCGAAGATATTTTCAGGTTAACGGAAACAGGGGATGGAGGAGTGGTGATGGACACCGGCACGGCCGTGACTAGGCTGCCGACAGTGGCGTATAATGCATTCCGGGATGCTTTTATCGGGCAAACCACAAACTTGCCTCGGGCATCCGGAGTATCCATTTTTGACACGTGCTATGATTTATACGGGTTTATGTCGGTTCGGGTCCCGACCGTATCGTTTTACTTCTCGGGTGGGCCAATTTTGACCCTGCCAGCTAGGAATTTCTTAATTCCTGTTGATGATGTTGGAACATTCTGCTTTGCATTTGCTCCTTCTCCTTCGGGGCTTTCCATTATAGGTAACATCCAACAAGAAGGGATTGAAATTTCAGTTGATGGAGCTAATGGGTATGTGGGATTTGGACCCAATGTTTGTTGAATAAGCATGTACATGTACACCAACCATCTGAATTTTTGTTAGTCTTAGTAAGTAATGTTACATATTCACTATTGTACTAATATCATATATATTATATTATACTTAGCTATATTGTATTATTGTAATCATATAAGCTCCACTTTTTATTAGGTGCTAAAAGCAATTTTTATTTAGTGTGCAATAGTGTGTAGGAAGGAACATATCTAATATGTTATAATGAGTGGTCAAACATAAACATTGCCAAGGGGCTAACAATGAACATAGTCAAAAGGTCAATTGCACCATTGGGTTTATGTTGTGCATAGTCATAAGGAGGATCCAAGACATAGGAAGAGTTATAAATGATTCAGTCTCTCTCTCAAGACATAACCCTGACACCTTTTTCTTTCTCTTTCCTTTGTATGTGAAAGCTCAAAGCTGCTACAGAAATTGAATGATGAGGGAAGGGGAGCCACCACCACTATTAGGCTCTGCTCTCTACCTTTGTTGGGAGTGTGCATTCATTCATTCAAGTAATGACTTTTACAAAGGCAAAAGCCATTGCTTTTTCCTCTTTAGAGAGAGACCTCAGATTCATGAGAGGGATGAGAGGGGAAAATAAATCACTTTTTACACTCTTTTTTTTTCTTTTATTAAAATGTGGATGATCATTAGCAGGACGACATATACACTTAGATGTCCCACTCACATGTTATCTGATATATGTGGTTAATTAGAGTGGATGAAAATGATGTTTTGATTGCCCATATGGTTTTGAAAGCACCTTTTAGGCCCCACCAAAAGTTAAGACTTTGTTAGTGAAAAATGGTGAAAGAAGAGGAATCAAGAAGCAATGTACCACAACACCCATTCCTTTGGTCAGAGATTACGAATCATGCAGGAATTCGATGTACTAATTACAATTAGGTGAATTATATGATAAAGATGTAAGTTTACAAATTTTTCCTTTAATAGAATAAAAGAGAAATTAATAAAGATAGGACTCACATTTTGAATAATAATAAAATAATAAAAAATAACTATAAAAGGAATTATATTCTCTCTATACTCTATACCAGTACAATCTGTACAGAAGAGTGTCCCAAACAATTATCGTACTCATCCAAAACTGCATTTGACAAAACCATCATTTTACGTATATCACTATTATCATTTTCAAATCTGGTCACAATTTCACAAACCTTGAATGCTTTGATTGTACCAACATGTTAACTCAACTAAACCAATAATTGTTAGACAAACTGTTGGGTTTCTAGACTCAGCATTTTCTTGTACTCTACTTTGAAATGAGATGTATTAAAGTTTACTTTATTGAATAGTTAGTCTTAAAAACATGGGTAAGAGTTAAAACTTAGAAGCCATCACTGATCACTTGTTCCCAATTTTCGGGCTATGACTGTGTTTTCACTTTTAATAAAATTTATTTCAAATTAATGAAAATGTTTAATAATTTTAATTTGTTGTTTAAGAATAAGAATTGGAAGCAATAACATACAGCACAGTCTGCACCTGATCAATAGAATTGTAAAATGTAGCATTTCCATATATATAAATTTAATTAGAATATTTACAGGCAGCTTTGTGCTACACAAATTAGCCAAACTCACCAGTCAACTTGAGCAACACATGTCAGCAGGCACCAACAAAAAAGAAGCCATCCATCCCTTCAGAACTATCTTTAATTCCAAACCTAACCCTCCAAAGGCAAAACTTAACTATAACTATTAACCATTCATGGCGGGAACAAGTAGGCAATAATCTAAGAATCTACACCGAAAAGATATTTCAGAAATCATCCACTGAAAGGCGAGCGTCGGAATTGTCGGCATTGTCTTCGCCAAAAGTGGATGCAACCATTTTCCTCCTCTTCCTGCCAGACATAGTTCCAACAGAATGACAACATCAGCTTATCAATGACACACACACACACTTACTTCTCCCATTATGAAAGCAAGCAACCACACAAATTAAATGGTATGGGAATTTATGAGATCAACTTGCCCTTGGACCACAAGATAACTCATGCTGATACCATTCGGCCCTTGTAGCAGGTTATACTATTAGTCTGTTACTTTTTAGAAGTTAAAAAAGGGAAAATGTTGGCCTAAAAATGTCATCTATCAACTTGTACCATTCTGTTCAAAAAATTTAAAACAGTATTAGAAAGGGAAAATATAAAGGGGAGAAAAATCAGGACTTTTGAAGTTGGCTCTCATATTCACAAACAGCAAAGCCCCACTTTGGTGGCCCTAAATCCAATTATTTCTAATGTATCGCCGTGTTTTGACGCATGAAGCAAAACTTGATAAATAGACCAGTAGAATTACCTGAAGAACCAGTATTCTGTCTTCAACTGTATCTTTTATAGTGAGCCGTGTCACTGTAACAGGACGAATCTGTCCAATTCTATGAGCTCGATCAGTAGCTTGATCTTCATTTGTTGGAATCTACCACGGATCCAAAAGAATAACATGACACACAGCAACCATATTCAAACCAAGATTTCCTGCTTTCAGCGACATCAGCATAACAGTTACCTGGAAGGAATGTCAGTTGTCAGACACCAAAAGGCTATCGGGTTGAATGCACTTGGAACAGTAAATAATTCCCATAATAAAACCAATGCATCAACAGAATGATCAAGAAAGAGGATTAAATTTCACATTACTTCAGCTACCACCAAATAGGTCCTCATACTACTTCCTATCATATTTTTAGATTTGCATAAAACAATTATCAGCTTTGACAATGTCAGGGAAGACAGAAGACCAAACCTTGGAATCAGAATTAAAATCTTTAACAGATCTGTCTCTAGCACTCAGAGACATCATCCCATCAAGTCTCCTGTATTGTATAGGGGATTGTTGCAATGATGCCTCAACTAAGTCCAACATTCTAGTCCAAAAAACTATAGCATTTATTGGTCCTACGGTTGTCAACTGTGAATACTTTCTTCTGTTTCATAATCTTAGCATCTAAGTCGCAATCTTCAATATATGAATCATCAGAAGATGGTGGTGAACCTCTATGGCTTCCAGCAGAATTTAGTAAACCAGAGCTACAACTATTCAGTTTACAATTTGAATGTAGAATCTCAAGGACAGCTTTGATTTTATATGAAGTGTACTAACTCTGCTGCTAGTGAACGAGCAAAATCATGCACTTTTATGGAATTACTACCACCAAGTTCATCAGACAAGCAACTCCTCAACGTAGCCTTGGAGAAAACACCATCTTTTGCAAGTGCTGCTTTACAACCAGGAGCAGAGCATGTATTACCATCACCATTCAAGTAATCTGATACACATTGATAACAGAAGACATGGCCACACATTGTAACAACAGAGTCTTCAGGTGGATCCTATTGAAAAGAAGTACGAATCAACTAAAGCCCTTATCAACAACGTATTGCTATTGGTTACTACTCAGCTATAGGCCCAGAAGACAAACTGAGAAATCAAAACCTAAAAATCAACCAGTGATTAGTAAACAATTAAGTACTTAATCAATAGATCATAGCATCAGAATAAAAAATTGTTTTCTAGAAAACAAATATCCATAAGCAGGGTTACAACTGTAAGCTTCAGGAGATTAAAGCAGAAAAAATTAATTAGATCAGAAATACACTCAATTGAAAGTGATGGTTTTGGACATTATCCTACAGCATCCCGCGTATTTTCTTTTTTCTTATTAAAGCTGGGATGGTAAACATTTGTGTTTTACTGAAAGCTCACAACCAGTCAACCACAGTTCCCCATGGTATAAGATCTAATTTCCATCTAGTCACTCATTTTGTTCCATTTATCCACTTTCTAGACATGTGCTTGGGGCTGTGCTAACCATGCAGTTCCATAATGACATTGACAACATATAAGAAAATCCTAAATCTTGACCAGTGTCCAGTGTGCATGTGTATTTCTCAACAACAGCATAACTTAACATTGAAAGTTTACCTATAAGATACTATATTTTTAACCCAAAATCATTACATATACCATACATAGAGTTAAACTTCCATGTTATAATAAAAGGATATATTCCATCACGTTCTTAGAGCTCATATTAACAACAAAAAAACAACTGTCTGAATACATCATGTTAGAAACTAATTAACCTGCAAGCACAGCATATAGCAAAGGTTGTTTCCGAATTATTTCCCAAGAGGATCAGAAGAATCATTTTTAACAAGACGCGGGTGATCATAAGCTAGTCAAAGAAGCAAAAGCATTGAAAGAATATTTGCATAGGTACAGGTAGTCAAGATTGACCTGAAGCACACTGCAATTGCCAACAAATAAAGGATTGAGGCCCTGCCAACCTTCATCATCTTCAAGGATGGAGAGCCCTTCGCTCAACTTGTGAGTCGCATTTTGTTTTAGAATATTCTTAGATGAGGGCTTTTCTTGGCTTGTTTAGTTTTGGTGGAATTTTGAAAACTTCAACTTTGTATTGTGGAATATAATGGACTTGCTTCCAGTTTGAAACTAGGACTGGGTTCGTTTTCTCTAAGAACATAATGAAAACATGCTTTGGTTACAGGGAAATCTAACAAGTGCATCTGGTGAAGAATGTTTAAGACCTTAGTCTGTGGTTGATAGCATGACATGGTAGCATTATCTTTGATGTTCTAGTAGATTGTCACCTATGTTGTATATACAACTATAAATATATCCAAGTCATACCATTATTTTAAATGTTAACAGCTGAATATATTCACTTGAAACCTAGCAGGTCTCAAAGTCAAGCATGAATTGATGGTGCCTGCTGCACCTTATGCATTAGATTATGCAGTACTGACAGAGATAGCCACTGGGGATAATCATATGGACAAAAAGTAGAGTCACCAAGTTGAGGTAAACAACAAAATAAACTGCATTGATGAATGAGAGTAACACTTACAATAACAGAAAGTCATTAAGCAATAAACATGGACTGATTTTATTTTATCAGTAGTGGAAACTTGGAAGGCCTAAATCGGAGGGCGATACCAAGCTTTCTTGGTAAACATAGCAATTCTGATTATCTGCGTCGACAAAAGTTCGTTGGCCGAAAATTCGATGCGATTTGGGGGCATCATTTGAATTAATAATAACTAATTTGAAAATTCTAGAATCACTGGGACAAAGGGAAACAGCCAGAACGTCATCATTTTCCGCCATGTACATGGCTTTAAGTGAATAAAACATGGGTGGATATACCCGCTCATTACTAAATACGGTGATGAACTTAGTCCAAGACTCTTGAACCCCATACTCCTCCATCACCCACAAAATCCAACCACCATAGTTTTCCTTCAAACAAACACAAAGCCTGTCCCTCAACACACCCACCGCAGGATCATAATGCTCGTCCCTATTATTCATATCAGGCAGAGACAATGGGGCAAAATTCTCGTTGGCTAAGTCAAAGGAAATGATCACCCATTCGAGAAAGTTGCTACGAGCCTGAGCTACCCAATTCAGAGTGCCATACACAAACGTCCCTATCCCCAGCTTGGGGTGGTAAGATGGGGGATCTTGAACGATGGTTGTCCAATAATTCGAACCGAAGGTGTGAATTTTGTGGCCGTATCTCCAACAACCCTCGAGAAACTTGTAATTATCATGCACATGATCATAGCCAAAACCATACATGTCAGCCCGAATTTTCAACCAATCCGATGCCGATCTGGTACAGGGGTTCCACAATCTGATGGATCCCAAGTGAAAACGACCGCTCATCAAGCCGAGGCAGATCAAGCCATTGCAGGAACCCAAGATATGCAGATCACCATCCATCTCGAAGCAGCCATCTTTGGTAAGAAGGGCGGATGGGTTCTTGAATAGAGACTGCACCGACGAAAAGTGGATTTTGCGACTATCTCGAAAGCGATATACCAGTCTTGGATCTGCTCGTGACCGGTGAACGTTTCCGCTGACGAATTCGGGGTTGGAGATTAGTGCATTCCATGATTTGCACACAATCTTCAATTTCACAAGGGTACTCGCCGGGACCCTCACCAGGATCTCCTCGATCACCTCGCCCGGAAGGATGGGTGGCGCCTTCGTTGGAGACAGGGGTTTCGGCCGCTTGTCGGTGGTTCCGAGAAGGTTTCCCCGCATTGTGGAGGAACAAGGGGCGGGGCGGGGCGGCGCGATGAGTAACAGTAACAGTAACAGTAACAGTAGTTAACATGGTGCTTGGATTTGGCATTTTTATAAGTGTAACTTTGGACTGGGTTTGGAATATATTTTCATAGACCCGACTTGATCTCAAAGGATATTTTATGAGGTGAATTTTAGGTTGTTTATCATTTGGTATCTAACTTTTATCTATTTTATTTTTTATTATAAATTTGAATATTTAATAATTATTTAATTTTATATTTTTAAAATTAAATATTAATTTTTAAATTTTTTTATAAATTAGACAAATATTTTTAAATACTATA
>NC_029793.2:141502480-141514724 GCF_000816755.2 Arachis ipaensis | reverse complement strand
GCTAAACACAATTTATATAGAAATCACCCACCACCGATTAAAAAATTTTTAAATCTTGGTTAAATCGCTGTTGATTATTTTTGTTGGAAGTTATATTCGTTTAATTTGTATTAACAGTACTTAATACCAACTTAACCAGAATTTAAAATATAAACTTCGTTTAGTTTTTAAAAATCCTGTTATTTAACAAAAATCTAAAACTTTTGGATAAAATTAAAATAAAATAAAATTTAAGAGTATTTTTAAAATTTTTATCAAACTTTAAAAATAAAAAAAGTAAAATTTTGTTATTTTATTATATAAAATTTACAAAATCGTACATACTAATTATATATCGACTCGACTGTATCTAACTTTGTTTATTTCAGATTAATTTAGAATTAGGTTCGGACCTTTAAAATAGACCCTTGTCTCACCCTAAACTACTAAAGTCGGACCCAAGAAGGACCACAAGCCCAATCTATAATAAGACCCAGTTTTGGATAAATAGTTTAATTAAACAATAAATATTTATATTAAAAGTGTTTATTTTTAAAAAAAAATGATAAAAAAAACTTTTTATTATAAGAGAAATCATTATTTTAACTTCTCACAAGCACTTAAATAGCTTTTTAGAAGGTTATAATTTTATTTTAAAAATTGTACAAAACATTAATAAATTTTTCATAAGTTAAAAGTTCAAAAAAGTTATTTATGGACCTATTCAAACTGGCCCTAATTAACTTCCACGCTACTCTAATGCGCTACCCGACCTCCCAGAGGTCGGGCTTGGCAACGTCAACCCAGTGTGGTTTCTTCTATAATGGGTGGATCCAAACCACCACCTACAATCTTTCCTTATTTAGAAGAGAGATCTCAATAAACTACCTGCATAAAAGGAAGCAATAGCCCACTATTAAAGGTAGAACTATTCCAAAAGTGGTTATTGATCCCACATCTACACCTATAAATACACAGATGCACTCAAGTATCTCTAGAACCCAATTCTACGAAAACCTACTTTAAACTCATACTAACGTAAACATCGGAGTCCCTTGCAGGTACCACTCTCATCTCGCTCGAAGACATCGGACACCTACCTCTATTCAGAGAAGACCTCAGACATATCATTTATAAGAGTTTGGACCTCACGTTCACACCTAAATAATCTGTTTCATATAATTCTTGGAAGATTGGCACCGTTGTCGAAAACCTAGAACTCAACCCTTGACAATAGCGGATGAATATCCTGAAAATGAACACACTGCTTCAGAATCAAAACCCCAGAAAGAGGACCAAACTAAATATGATCATGCAATTGTTGTAACCCCCACATCCTGAAGGGAGAGGAGGCATAGACGAGAACAAACACAACCCTAAAGGAAGGAGGATAAGGTCAGGAGTCCATCAACCTGGAGATTCTGAAGACTATGATTTTACAGAGTTCATGGGACTTGTTTGTGGGCACCAAGAGCGATTAGAACAGTTGGAGCACGAACTAGAAAGACAATAGGATATATTAAAGTTTATTTTATTGAATAACTAGTCCTAAAAATATAGATAAGAGTTAGAACTTAAAAGTCATCCCTAAATATTCTCTGAATTTGTTTATGATAATGTAGATTTGTTTCTAGTTTTTGGTTTACCTAAGAAAAAGGGCCATGGTTTTTGGTTCATATTCCAAGTAATACATGATCCCTCCCATGTAGAGACAAAATAAGAAGACGAGTACCATTTGAAAACATAAAACGAAGTAACCCGAAAAATGATGAAAACATGCATCAGAATGTGGCATACATAAATGAGTGGTTTAGCCATGGATAGAGAATTAGTTCCCTTAATTACATTTTTAGTTCCTAATAGTTAGACATGATACAATGGTCAGGTTGTTGCCTTGCTCCCTAAGGCTCGGAGGTTCAAAATCCAAGACACATAATTTATGTCCTCAACCTCATGCATTAGGTCACCCTTGTATATGATAATTGTTAACTCACACGTCATCCTTGTATATGATAATTGTTGCCTCATGCACCTTATGCATTAGATTATGCAGTACTGACAAAGATAGCCACTGGGGATAATCATATGGACAAAAAGTAGAGTCACCAAGTTGAGGTAAACAACAAAATAAACTGCATTGATGAATGAGAGTAACACTTACAATAACAGAAAGTCATTAAGCAATAAACATGGACTGATTTTATTTTATCAGTAGTGGAAACTTGGAAGGCCTAAATGGGAGGGCGAAACCAAGCTTTCATGGTAAACATAGCAATTCTGATGATCTGCGTCGACAAAATTTCGTTGCGATGTGCGGACATCATTTGCTTTAATAATAACTAATTTGAAAAATTGAGAGGAAACAGCCAGAACGTCATCTTTTTCCGTCATGTACATGGCTTTAAATGAATAAAATATGGGTGGATATACGTGCTCATTACTAAATAGAGTCAGCAACTTAGTCCAAGACTCTTGAACCCCATACTCCTCCATCACCCACAAAATCCAACCACCATAGTTTTCCTTCAAACAAACACAAAGCCTGTCCCTCAACACACCCACCGCAGGATCATAATACTCGTCCCTATTATTTATATCAGGCAGAGACAATGGGGCAAAATTCTCGCTGGCTAAGTCAAAGGAAAGGATCACCCATTCGAGAGAGTTGCTACGAGCCTGAGCTGCCCAATTCAGAGTGCCATACACAAACGTCCCTATCCGCAGCTTGGGGTGGTAAGATGGGGGATCTTGAACGATGGTTGTCGAATAATTCGAACCGAAGGTGTGAATTTTGTGGCCGTATCTCCAACAACACTCAAGAAACTTGTAATTATCATGCACATGATCATAGCCAAAACCATACATGTCACCATCTATCGCCCGAATTTTCAACCAATCCGATGCCGATCTGGTACAGGGGTTCCACAATCTGATGGATCCCAAGTGAAAAGGACCGCTTATCAAGCCGAGGCAGATCAAGCCATTGCAGGAACCCAAGATATGCAGATCATCATCCATCTCGAAGCAGCAATCTTTGGTAAGAAGGGCGGATGGGTTCTTGAATAGAGACTGCACCGACGAAAAGTGGATTTTGCATTTACTTCGAGAGCGATATACCAGTCTTGGATCTGCTCTTGACCGGTAAACGTTGTCGCTCGTGAATTCGGGATTGGAGATGAGTGCATTCCATGATTTGCACACAATCTTCAATTTCACAAGGGTACTCGCCGGAACCCTCACCAGGATCTCCTCGATCAGCTCCTCCGGAAGGATGGGTGGCGCCTTCGTTGGAGAGTGGGGTTTCGGCCGCATTGTGGAGGAACAAGGGGCGGGGCGGCGCTATGAGTAACAGTAGTTAATTCGGGGTTTGGATTTGGCATTTTTATAAGCGTAACTTTGGGAACTTCTTTATTTTATTTTAATTTTGTCCTAAAAATTTTTTATTTGTTTCAAATATATCAGTTAAATTTTCAAAAATTTAAGACCAATTCAACAATAATTTATGACAATTATGTTTAATTTGCTTATATTGAAGGTTGTTTTTATTAGTTGTTGTTGAATTGATCCTAAATTTTTAAAAGATTAGCCGCCACTTGCTAGGAATATATTTAATGCAAATCGAAATTTTTTTGGATAAAATTAAAACAAAATAAAATTTAAGAATATTTTTAAAATTTTTGTCAAATTTCAAAAATAAAAAGTATATTTTACTCTTTATTTTAAAATACATTTATTAAATTTAATATATAAAAGTAAAGTTTTGTTATTTTATTATATAAAATTTACAAAATCGTACATACTAATTATATATCGACCCGACTCTATCTAACTCTGTTTATTTTAGATTAATTTTGAATTAGGTTCAGACCTTTAAAATAGATTCTGGTCTCACCCTAGACTACTAGGTTGCATTTGTTTGGACAATAGAGACATGGACAATACATATTTAAAACGTGTTTGGATAGAGAGACATGGACACTAACATAATGTCTCTCGGACACTTTTTTTTTTTTTGTGTCCACTTCTAAACGAAGGACATTGATGGACACGAAAATAGGAAGGTAGATACAGAATTTTTAATGAATTTTTTTTCTTTTTGTCCGTAATTATTTTTCATTATTCTCTTATTACCCTTTTTTATTATCTTTTATTTTAGTAATTTTACCTTATATTTTAGTCTTATTTATATTTATCCAAATATAATACTAGACATTATATTAGTGTCTTATCTATTGTATCCAAAAATAATACATAAAAAGTAATTTTTGGTGTCTCTGTCTCAGTGTCAAGTCTTGTCCTGTCTACAAAAACAAATGCAGCCCTAAAGCCGGGCCCAAGAAGGACCACAAGCCCAATCTATAATAAGACTCAGTTTTGGATAAATATCTTAATAAGACTCAGTTTTCACAAAAGTTTAATTACTTTGTTGGTTCCTATAGTTTCGCAAAATTTTTAATTAGGTTCCTATATTTTTTTCTTTTAATTGAGTCCTTGCACCAATTTTTTTTTTAATTGAGTCCCTACACTTTTTTTTCTTTTTATTTGAGTCCCTACACTAATTTTCTTTTAGTTAAGTCCCTATACAATTAAGCCAATTACTACCAAGAGGGACCTAATTGAAAAAAAATATTTGGTGCAGGGACATAATTAACAGGAAAAAGTATAGGGACCTAATTAAAAATTTCGCGAAACTATAGGGACCAACAGAGTAATTAAATCTTTGAAAAAAGAGTTTAAACAATAAATATTTATATTAAAAGTGCTTATTTTAAAAGAAGAATGATAAAAAATTTTATTATAAGAAAATTTTTTTTTAACTTCTCCATAAACACTTAAATAGCTTTTTAAAAAGTTACAAGTTACCTATAGTCCTATTCAAACTGGCCCTAAGTCCCACACCACTCTAATGCACTACCCGACTTTCAATAGGTCAGGCTTGGTAACGTCAACCCAGTGTGGTTTCTTCTATAATGGGTGGATCCAAACCACCATCTACAATCTCTTCTCATTTAGAAGGGAGATCTCAATAAATTTCCTATATAAAAGGAAGTAATAGCCCACTATTAAAGGTGGAACCACTCCAAAAGTGGTTATTGATCCTACATCTACACCTATAAATACACAGATGCACTCAGGTATCTCTAGAACCCAATTCTACGAAAACTTGCTTTAAACCCATACTAACGTAAACATCGGAGTTCTTTGCAGATACCACTCCCATCTTGCTCGAAGACATCGGACACCTACCTCTATTCGGAGAAGACCTCGAACATATCATTTATAAAGAGTCTGGACCTCACGTTCACACCCAAATAATCTGTTTCATATAATCCTCGAAAGATTGACGCCGTTGTCAAAGACCTAGAGCTCAACCTTTGACAATGATGGATGAATATCCTGAAAATAAATACACTGCTTTAGAATCAGAACGCCAGAAAGAGGACCAAACTAAATATGATCATGCAATTGTTGTACCCCTCCCCCACGTCCTGAAGGAAGAGGAGGCATAGACGAGAACAAAAACAACCCTGAAGGAAGGAGGATAGGGCCAGGAGTCCATCAACCTGGAGATTCTGACGATCGTGATTATACAGAGTTTATGGGGCTCGTTCATGGACACCAAGAGCGATTAGAATAGTTGGAGCACGAACTAGAAAGACAATGGGATATATTAAAGTTTATTTTATTGAATAGCTAGTCTTAAAAATATAAATAAGAGTTAGAATTTAGAAATCATCACTAATCATTTGTTCTCAATTTTTGAGATATAACTGTGTTTCACTTTTTATAAAATTTATTTCAAATTAATGAAAATGTTTAATAATTTGAATTTATTGTTTAAGAATAAGAATTGGAAACAATGACATAGGCTACATTTGGTTGAGGTGTCCAGAGGAGAGAGAGAAAAACATATCTAAAAGCTAGCGACACCAAAAATGATGACAAACGCAACTTGAAGTAGAGGCAATGGCAAATCTGAAAACAGAGAGTAGGCGTGATGGTGAATAGCAATGACGACAACAGTGACTACAACGGAAGATCTTGATTTGGAAGAAGGAATTATGAAGGAGATTAAGCTTTAAAAGTGATGAATTGGGAGGGGATAAAATGCGAGAAAAGACAAAGAGAAGAGGGGTTGGAAGGAAAAGAGAAGAAAGGAGGGCGGCGGCGTGACGTGTAAAGGAGGGAGGTGGGTAAGGTGGATGAAGAAAGAAGAAGGACGAGGGAGGAAGGTGATAGTGGAAGGACAAAGTGAAAAGTTTGTGTGTCTTAAAAGTTGTGTCTCAATTTAAAGAAAGCGCATTAAATACATGTATTTCATGAGCACTTGTGTATTAGCGTATCTATCAAAAATTTGTGTCTTATTAAACAAATGGCAGACATGTACCACCATGTCTATGTCTCTGATGAGCGGATAATTTATACGCTTTTTGGCATTGTTTTTAGTATGTTTTTAGTAGAATCTAGTTACTTTTAGGGATGTTTTCATTAGTTTTTATGTTAAATTCACATTTCTGGACTTTACTATGAGTTTGTGTGTTTTTTCTGTGATTTCAGATATTTTCTGGCTGAAATTGAGGGACTTGAGCAAAAATCAGATTCAGAGGTTGAAGAAGGACTGTTGATGCTGTTGGATTCTGACCTTCCTGCACTCAAAATGGATTTTCTGGAGCTACAGAACTCAAAATGGCGCGCTTCCAATTGCGTTGGAAAGTAGACATCCAGGGCTTTCCAGAAATATATAATAATCTATACTTTGGCCGAGTTTAGATGACGTAAAAGGGCGTTGAACGCCAGTTCTACGCTGCTGTCTGGAGTTAAACGCCAGAAACAAGTCACAAGCCAGAGTTGAACGCCAGAAATACGTTACAAACTGGCGTTCAACTCCAAGAAAGATCTTTGCACGTGTAACATTCAAGTTCAGCCCAAGCACACACCAAGTGGGCCCCGGAAGTGGATTTATGCATCAATTACTTACTTCTGTAAACCCTAGTAGCTAGTTTATTATAAATAGGACTTTTTACTATTGTATTAGACATCTTTGGATTATCTTTTGATCTATTGATCACGTTTGGGGGCTAGCCATTCGGCCATGCCTGAACCTTTCACTTATGTATTTTTAACGGTAGAGTTTCTGCACTCCATAGATTAAGGTGTGGAGCTCTGCTGTTCCTCAAAGATTAATGCAAAGTACTACTGTTTTTCTATTCAATTCAACTTATTCCGCTTCTAAGATATTCATTCGTACTTCAACCTGAATGTGATGAACGTGACAATCATCATCATTCCCCCATGAACGCGTGCCTGACAACCACTTCCGTTCCACCTTAGATTGAATGAGTATCTCTTGGATCTCTTAATCAGAATCTTTGTGGTATAAGCTAGATTGATGGTGGCATTCATGAGAGTCCAGAAAGTCTAAACCTTGTCTGTGGTATTTCGAGTAGGACTCAAGGATTGAATGACTGTGACGAGCTTCAAACTCGCGAGTGCTGGGCGTAGTGACAGACGCAAAAGGATAGTAAATCATATTCCAGTATGATCGAGAATCTCCAGATGATTAGCCATGCAGTGACAGCGCATCAGACCATTTTCACAGAGAGGATAGGACGCAGCCATTGATTACGGTGATGCCTCCAGACGATTAGCCATGCAGTGACAGCGCATCGGACCATTTTCCAGAGAGGATAAAAAGTAGCCAGTGACAAAGGTGATGTCTTTACATAAAGCCAGCCATAGAAAGGAGTAGGATTGATTGGATGAAGACAACAGGAAAGCAGAGGTTCAGAGGAACGAAAGCATCTCTATACACTTATCTGAAATTCTCACCAATGAATTACGTAAGTATTTCTATCTCTATTTTCTGTCTATTTATTATTTATTTTCGAAAACTCCATAACTATTTTATATCCGCCTGACTGAGATCTACAAGGTGACCATAGCTTGCTTCATACCAACAATCTCCGTGGGATCGACCCTTACTCGCGTAAGGTTTAATTACTTGGACGACCCAGTGCACTTGCTGGTTAGTTGTATCGAAGTTGTGACAAATTATGAAAAACAATTTATCAAGACGTGCGTACCAAGTTTTTGGCGCCGTTGCCTGAGATCACAATTTCGTGCACCACTTGCCTGTCTTTCCGAGCCTTTTTGCTTTAAGGACTTTAGGACAGCTTTTAAGCTTTTTCCCTAGGTTTTTTGATCTCTTTTTGGTTATTCCTTATACTCAACTTTGTTTTGTTGAGCTTTTATGACTTAGGTTATTTTTGCGATGCGTTTTCTTTTCTACTCGGTTTTTCATTTCGACTTATAAGTCGGAATGTCTCCGAGTTTCTCACGATCAACTTTTATAACCTCTTTACACCGACTTGTACCTCGTCTTTTTATCCTGACGACCATCTAGGTCGGTTCATGGGATTTTCACGTTTTGTCGAGCTTAAGTCGGCGCGTTTCGTAGGAAAGAGTAATCGAGAAGGAATTCATAAGAGATATTGTAAAAAAAATATCTTTATTTATTGGGGAAGTACCTTACTGCTACTAAGGGCTTTTGACGGCCTATTTTCCCTTAGCCTCCACTATGATGCCTCGTTAAAAACCCTTCTCCAGAAAAAATCCTTTGATTTTGGGAAAAAATCATGAAGTTGAGAAAAGAGTACATCAGGGAGTAGAGTTCGCTTTTAACTATAGTACCTTTTCATGTTACAAGCATGCCACGACTTTGGTAACTCGGTGCCACTTAGGTCGGTCACCTTATAATAACCTTTTCCTAAGACCTCGCTAACTTTGTAAGGTCCCTTCCAATTGGCAGCGAGCTTTCCTTCCCCTGATTTATTGACTCCAATGTCATTTTTGATCAAGACCAAGTCATTTGGGGTGAAGGTTCTTCGAATGACTTTTTTGTTGTATCTTGTAGTCATCCTTTGCTTCAGCGCTGCTTCTCTTATCCGGGCTTCTTCTCGGACTTCGGGGAGCAAATCGAGCTCTTCTTTGTGCCCCTGTACGTTTCCGATCTCATCGTGGAGAATCACCCTTGGACTTTGTTCGCTGATTTCTATTGGTATCGTGGCTTCTACGCCATAGACTAATCGGAAGGGCGTTTCTCCAGTGGCAGATTGGGGCGTTGTCCTGTAAGCCCATAACACTTGTGGGAGCTCCTAGCCCAGGCTCCTTTTGCATCTTGTAGCCTTTTCTTCAATCCTGCCAGTATGACTTTGTTGGCTGCCTCGGCTTGTCCATTTGCTTGCGGATGTTCCACCGAGGTGAACTGATGTTTAATCTTCATACTAGCCACCAGGCTTCTGAAGGTAGAGTCGGTGAACTGGGTTTCATTATCTGTAGTAATGGAATATGGTATCCCATATCTTGTGATGATATTCTTGTAGAGGAACCTCCGACTTCTTTGGGCTGTGATGGTAGCCAGTGATTCTGCTTCTATCCATTTTGTGAAGTAGTCTATTCCCACAATCAAGTATTTGACTTGTTACGGGGCCTGGGAGAAAGGGCCTAACAGGTCCATCCCCCATTTTGCAAAGGGCCATGGGGAAGTTATACTGATTAGTTCCTCAGGGGGAGCCACGTGGAAATTTGCATGCATTTGGCATGGTTGACATTTTTTCACAAATTCCCTGGCATCTCTCTACAAGGTCGGCCAATAGAATCTAGCTCGGATTACTTTTCTGGCAAGCGACCTGGCTCCGAGATGATTTCCGCAAATCCCATTGTGAACCTCCTCCAATACCTCGGTGGTTCTCGAGTTCGGTACGCACTTTAACAATGGTGTTGATATCCCTCTTCTATAGAGAATATTTTTCACCAAAGTGTAGTGTTGTGCTTCCCTCCGGATTTTCTTAGCCTCTTTTTCCTCCTTGGGGAGGATGTCGAATTTCATATATTCGACCAAGGGGTTCATCCATCCGAGGTTTAATCTGGTTACCTCAAGGACCACTTACCTTTCTTCTGTTTTTTCCACGGAAGGTTCTTGGAGAGTTTCTTGGATCAGGCTTCTATTATTCCCTCCTGACTTAGTACTTGCTAACTTGGAGAGGGCGTCTGCTCTGTTATTGAGATCTTGAGTTATGTGTTTGACTTCGCTTTTTGCAAAGCGCCCGAGGTACTCCAAAGTTTTTTCCAAGTATCTCTTCATATTTGGGTCTTTTGCCTGATACTCTCCGTTTATCTGGGAAGTCACTACCTGGGAATCGCTATATATCATCACTTTTGTTGCACCGACTTCTTCTGCCAGCTTTAATCCAGCAATCAGGGCTTCATATTCTGCTTGATTATTTGAAGCTGGGAATTCAAATTTGAGGGAAACCTCTATTTGGGTTCCCCTTTCATCGACCAATATTATGCCTGCGCCGCTTCCTGTCTTGTTTGAGGATCCATCTACATAGAGTTCCCATGTAGGTGGCTTTTCCTCTTGGTCTCCCGCGTACTCAGCTATGAAGTCGGTGAGGAATTGAGCTTTGATTGCCGTCCGAGTTTCATACCTCAAGTCGAACTCGGAGAGCTCTATTGCCCATTGAACCATTCTCCCTGCAACATCCGTCTTTTGGAGGATTTGCTTTATGGGTTGGTTCGTGCAGACTCTTATTGTATGAGCTTGAAAGTAAGGCCGTAGCCTTCGTGAGGCTACCACTAAGGAGTAGGCAAACTTCTCTAGTTTGTGGTACCTTAGCTCGGGGCCTTGTAGAACTTTACTGATGAAATACACTGGATGCTGACCGACCTCGTCTTCTCTTATCGGGGCTGACGCGACAGCCTTGTCTGCTACAGATAAGTATAGGACGAGGTCTTCTCCAACTACAGGCCGGGTCAGAATCAGAGGTTGACTCAAGAATCTTTTGAACTCTTGGAATGCCTCTTCGCATTCAGGAGTCCACTCGAACTGACATCCATTTCTCAATAAGGAGAACAGTGGAAGGGATTTTAGTGCTGATCCTGCCAAGAATCTGGAGAGGGCTGCAAGTCGGCCGTTTAGCTGCTGGACCTCTCTTAAGCAAGTCGGGCTTTTCATTTCCAGGATAGCTCTACACTTATCGGGATTTGCTTCGATCCCCCTTTGTGTCAGCATAAACCCTAGAAATTTTCCAGCCTCCACCGCGAAGGTACACTTTGCGGGATTTAGCCTCATCCCGTGTGACCTTATGGTGTCAAATACTTGCGAGAGGTCTGTTAAGAGGTCGGCCTCTTTCTTGGTTTTCACCAACATGTCATCTACATAAACTTCCATTAAGCTCCCAAGGTGGGGGGCAAACACTTTGTTCATCAGCCTTTGGTATGTGGCTCCTGCATTTTTCAACCCAAATGGCATGACCACATAGCAAAAATTTGCTCTGGGCGTGCTGGATGATGTTTTCTCCTGGTCTGGCTCATGCATCGGGATTTGGTTATATCCCGAGTAGGCATCCATGAACGACAAGTATTGATACCCTGAGCTAGAGTCTACAAGGGTATCAATACTTGGGAGCGGATAAGGGTCCTTGGGACATGCCTTATTTAAGTCGGTGTAGTCGACACACATTCTCCATTTGCCGTTTTGCTTCTTGACTAGAACTACATTTGCTAGCCATGTTGGATATTCGACTTCTCTGATGAAGCCGGCTTCTAGGAGTGCCTGCACTTGCTCTTCCATTGCTAGGGCTCGTTCTGGGCCAAGCTTGCGTCTTCTCTGTTGTACAGGTCGGGACCCTGGGTACACCGAGAGCTTGTGGGACATAAGCTCAGGGTCTATCCCGGGCATGTCGGAGGCTTTCCAGGCAAAGAGGTCGGAATTGTCTCTTAGGAGCTTAATCAGCCCTTGCTTTAGGGTTTCCCCTAGGTTGGCTCCTATGTTGGTGTTTTTTCCTTCCTCTTTGCCGACCTGTATTTCCTCAGTTTTTCCTCCCGGCTGTGGTCGCAGCTCTTCTCGGACCCTTGCACCGCCGAGCTCTATGGTGTGGACTTCTTTGCCTTTTTCCCTCAGGTTCAGGCTTTCATTATAGCACTTTCTTGCCAACTTCTGATCTCCCCTCACCGTTGCTATTTCCGCTGGGGTCGGGAATTTCATGCAAAGGTGCGGAGTTGACACCACCGCTTCGAGTCGATTAAGGGTAGCTCTGCCGATCAAAGCATTATATGCTGACCTTACGTCGATGACTATGAAGTCTATACTCAGAGTTTTGGATTTTTCCCCTTTTCCAAAGGTAGTGTGTAGGGGTAGAAATCCTAGTGGTCTTATCGGTATGTCGCCTAGTCCGTACAAGGTGTCGGAGTAGGCTCTTAA
>NC_029793.2:141495412-141502425 GCF_000816755.2 Arachis ipaensis | reverse complement strand
TAACAGTCATTTGTCGAGTGACCATATATTTTATGGTACTCACAGTAGTCGCTGCGACTCCCTCCTTTTTTATTTTTAATGGGCCTGGGAGGTGGCAGTCTTTCAGTATTGCAAATCTCTCTGTATACATCCACTATGGAAATCTTTAGAGGAGTATAAGAGTGATATTTCCTTGGTCTATCGAGACCGAGTTCTTCCTTCTTCTTGGGCTCCCTCTCCCTCTCTTTTGTTGAGGGGAGATGCCCAGGTCGCCAACTCGAATCTCTCAGCCTAGCATTCTCCTCCATGTTAATGTACTTTTCAGCTCTTTCCTGTACATCACTTAAGGAGGTGGGGTGTCTTTTTGATATGGACTATGAGAAGGGGCCTTCTCTAAGCCCATTGACTAACTCCATTATGACTGCCTCGGTGGGCAGGTCTTGGATTTCTAAACATGCTTTGTTGAACCTTTCCATGTAGGCTCGTAAGGATTCTCCGACCTCCTGCTTTATTCCAAGGAGGCTTGGTGCATGTTTTACTTTGTCTTTCTGGATAGAGAACCTCATCAAGAACTTCCTTGAGAGGTCTTCAAAACTGGTGACTGACCTCGGGGGGAGGCTGTCGAACCACTTCATCGCTGCTTTCGACAGGGTAGTCGGAAAAGCTTTGCATCGTGTAGCGTCGGAGGCATCAGCCAGATACATCCGACTTTTGAAATTGCTTAGGTGATGCTTCGGATCTGTGGTTCCGTCATAGAGGTCCATATCGGGGCTTTTGAAGTTCCTCGGAACTTTTGCCCTCATTGTATCCTCGCTGAAGGGATCCTCCCCTCCTAGGGGCGACTCTTCTCGCTCGTCGCGGGAGTTCCGACCTTTGAGGGAGGATTCCAACTTTAAGAGTTTTCTTTCTAACTCCTTTCGTCGTTCCATCTCCTCTTTTAGGTTCTTTTCCGTCTCCCTTTGTCGCTCCCACTCCTGTTCCAATTGTTCCAGGCGGCTTTGGTGGACATGGACTAGTCCCATAAGTTCAGTTGTATGGGACTGTCCGTCCTTCTCCGATTCGCGCCCTTCTGAGGAGTTCACCTTCGGATTTTTGACTCCGGAGGTACCTTCTCTATGCTGATCGTTGGTTCCCTGGTGGAGGGTCAGGTCTGCGTCATTGTTTCCGGTATCCAGATTCTCTTGTTCGTAATCTGATTCCACATGACCCTCTTCGGGGGATCTGTTCGCCATCACTGGTTGATCTCTCGAGACCCGGCAACGGCGCCAATGTTACGATGGGTAACCGGAGATTGTTGGGCTGGACTCGCTGGGTTGGCCCAATCGTCTGAGGAAGGAAGCCTTCGAGCGGGTCTGCGCCTTGGGGGCCTCCGTCCGACTTGTGTGTATGAATGAATGGGGGTGGTACCTGCAAAGACACTCCGATGCCTAAGTCAGCAAGGATGTGAGCAGGTCTAGAGAGTATTGGGACTTAGAGATACCTGAGAGGTGTCAGTGTATTTATAGTGGTGAACCAATAACCACCATTGGAGTAGTTCCACCTTTTAAGGGGAATAACCGCCCATTTATCTTAGGGTGGTTGAGATATGGCTCTTGGAAGTGGTTAGAGAGATTCTAGGGGCAGTTATCCTCTTGAGGGAGGGTTTATCTGCCAGCTGATCCTCGTACCGACTTCTTTAGAGCAAGTCGTGAAGATAGCCGACTTCGTGGCATCTGGTTTGTGTATTGTGAGGCTCAATCCTTTTGGTTTGAGCATTTTTACTTGGATCCTGGGCCTTAGCGTTGGGCCAGGGTATGAACAAACACTAATAAAAAAATGAATTATATTATGTGTACACTAAAATCAGCTACTAAACTTAGTCACTAGTATAAAATATATATTAAAATATAAATACATATTAAAAATAAATTAAACCATATATATTTATATACAAATACATTGGTACATGATCTTAATAGCTTATTTTAATGGGTGATTTCATATTATTTTTGCAAAGAGGTAAATACTAAATCGATACCCGAAAGATTTTGACTCTGACAAAATAGTACCTGACTTTTGTTATTGACAAAATAGTTCCAAAAAATTTTAAAATTTGACAAAATCATTCCTAACATAAAAAGATGATGTCACAGTGAACGGAAAATGCTCGAAAGAGAGCTCCAACGACGTTAAAACCACCACCAATCCCTCTTCCAACTCCAACCCATTCTTCTTCTCCTTCTCCGGCGCCGGGAGCGAGGCAGGACACATACGACGACGACGCAAGAGAGTACGACCCACTGTGGCGTAATGGAGGAGGGCGACACGTTTTCTTATGGCCGCTGCTTCACTTTTGAATCTCTGTTCTCCTCTCGCATCAATTGCCGCGCGCCACTTCCACCACCACCAACTATATCTCCAAACCTCTTCTTTCCCTCTCTTCCACAACAAAACCCTCTTTAAACCCATCGCCGCCACCACAACACGTGCCGTTGGCTCCGCCAACCACAACTCTCCAATTCCCAAGTCATAACACCAACACTTGTCTCTCTTCTCCTTTTCCAATGACGATGAAAAATCACGTGAAGTATGCGGTATTGTTGGAATCTACGAAGACCCCAAAGCCTCCCGCCTCTGCTACCTCGCACCCCACACTCTCCAATATCACGGTTAAGAAGGTGCCGGCTCGACCAGCTCTTCGGCCCTTTCTTTGTGTGCGTCCTTCCTCCCCGGCGCCGAAAAAGAAGAAGAAGAATGGGTTGGTGGTAGGAAGGAGGAGGGTTGGTGGTGCTTTTTAACGTCGCCGGAGCTCTCTGCCACCGTCGGAGCTCTCTTCCGAAGGTCACATTAGTATTTTCCGTTCACTGTGACATCATCTTTTCATGTTAGGAGTGATTTTGTTAAATTTTAAAATCTTTCGAGTACTATTTTGCTAATAACAAAAGTCAAGTACCATTTTGTCAGCGCCAAAATCTTTCGAGTACCGATTTGGTATTTACCTCTTCTTGCAAAAGTCTAAAAAAAGATAGTTAGTTGTTAGAAAAGTTAATGTCATTTTGATCTGCTAGATTGTGTTTGTTTTTGAGAACAGGACAAGACAAAACACTAAGAACAAGACATAAATGACTGAAACACAAAATTTTGTATTCTTATATTCTATTTAGTGATAAACTAGAATAAATTATGAAAATATAATTTATTCTTATTTTTTCATTAAAAAATTTGAGAAAAAAATATAATAATAAAAAATAAGAATTATGAAAAATTAACAAGAATAATGAAAGAGAAAAAATAAAAAATAAGTTGTATTTTTTGTTAATATTTTTGTGTCTTTCCTATTAAAATAGACACAAAATACATTAATTCAGTGTCTTTGAATACATTATCTCTATTAATGTCTTCTCTGTCAAACACGATTTTGTATATCCAAACATACTTATTATTACTAACCTGTAAATGTAAATTGTTGAATATACTTTCTTACTTGCTTAGGAGATCATTTTCTTTTTTCTAGGTGAAGCTAAATGTGAATAATATTGCACACTATAGGTCGGTTAGCCCAGATACTTTTGCATATTTACTTTGGTTCAAGATTTTGTAGGGTTTGTAATAGACTAATAGCATATGAGGTGTTCCTAAATTGAATATTATAAAGGATGAAAATTTTTTTGATTTATTATCAATTTGTGCATACTTTCTACCTTATTTTTTATCCTCTTATTCATGTTTTAGTGTCTTCTATTATTTAATTTAATTATAGATTGAAACTTTATCCTCTTATAAATTTTTTTTAATAGAATTATGCTCTTAGACCGGCTATATTATGTGAATCAGAGTATTAGATAGTAAAAGGTGAGTATAAATATAAATTAAGTATGACAGAAAAAAAAATACTGAAACAAATGAATGGCCACACACGTATAGACAAAATAAAAAACGAAGATATAAGAGAGAAAATTGGTGTAGCACTTATTATAAGTAAGATGGTAAAATCTCATCGGTTATTTAGATATATAAAAAGAAAATTAGCAAAATACTCCATTAAGAGGGTAAATGAAATGAAAAGTGAACAGACGACAAATAATAAAAAAAACTTAAAAAACAATCTACGTATTAATAATATCGTATTAATAATATCGCTTAGACATAATACAACATAATAAGACACAATGTTTGTTGTTGTAGATTAATTTATGATACCATTTGCTTTTCTGTCGGAGTTCTCATTATAGAGTGGTGCTAAGTAATGAAATTTGAAATCATTGCAAATAACTTCTTGATCTCTTTTTGAATATAATTAATTAATTATAATAAATTTGGGCTATGACGTGTTTCCCTTTTTATAAAACTTATTTCAAATTAAAGAAAATGTTTAATTAATTTGAATTTGTTGTTTTAGAATAAGAATTGGAAGCAATAACATAAAGCACAACGTCCACCTGCAATTAGGATATTTCCAGGCAGCTTGATGCTACATAGATGTTCTGAGGACAAAAATGCCCTTTAAGGGCTCCAAAATAGACAAATTTAACAGCAAATAGAAAACAGAAATGAAGAGTGGATCAAAGTGATTAAAGGTTTAAAATCTAATAAGTGCATCTGTTGAAGAATGTTTAAGACCTTAGTCAGTGGTTGATATTATCTTTGATGTTCTAGTAGATTGTCACCTATGTTGTATATATAACCATTATTTTAAATGTTAATGAGAGCTTCTCTTGCTGAATATATTTACTTGAAAGTTTTCCTTGTGCTCACCAATTTTTGAAACACAAAACAGAGTTCTCATGTTGAAGCTACATCCTATATTTAGTTTGTACTTTATGACTGGAAATTTTATGGAAGTGGTGGCAAAAAGAGTAAGTGCCTGCATACCTAGGACCTTTGCTTTTGATTAATTGTCATGAATCCATGATTTAGGAATCCAATATTATACATCTTTCATGCGTTGCTTAGTGTTTTCCAACATTATGCATTAGATTATGCAGTACTGATAGAGATAGCCATCGGGGATAATCATATGGACAAAAAGTAGAGTCACCAAGTTGAGGTAAACAACAAAATAAACTGCATTGATGAATGAGAGTAACACTTACAATAACAGAAAGTCATTAAGCAATAAACATGGAGTGACTTGATTTAATCAGTAGTGAAAACTTGGAAGACCTAAATGGGAGGGCGAAACCAAGCTTTCATGGTAAACATAGCAGTCCTGATGACCTGCCTCGTAAAGATTTCGTTGCCATGGTCGGCCATCATTTGCTTTAATACTAACTAAATTGAAAGATAAATTATGATAGGGACTAAAGAAAACAGCCAGAACGTCATCATTTTCCGTCATGTACATGGCTTTAAATGAATAAAACGATCGATCTAATTGATGCGACTTACTAAAGATGGTGATGAACTTAGTCCAAGACTCTTGAACTCCATAATCCTCCATCACCCAGAAAATCCAACGACCATACTTTTCCTTCAAACAAACACAAAGCCTGTCCCTCAACGCACCCACGGCAGGAACATAACGCTCCTCACTATTATCCATATCAGGCAGAGACAATGGGCAAAAATTCTCGTTGGCTAAGTCAAAGGAAAGGATAACCCATTCGAGAGAGTTGCTACGAGCCTGAGCTGCCCAATTTAGAGTGCCATACACAAACGTCCCTATCGCCTGCTTGGGGTCGTAAGATGGGGGATCTTGCACGATGGTTGTCCGAGAATTCGAACCGAAAGTGTGAATTTTGTGGCCATATAGAAACTTGTAATTATGATGCACACGATCATAGCCAAAACCATACATGTCACCCGGTTGCGACTCAATTTTCAACCAATCGGATGCTGATCTGGTACAGGGATTCCACAATCTGATGGTGATGGATTGCCGCAGATAACCGGTAATCCAGCGGAGGCAGATCAAGCCATTGCAGGAACCCAAGATATCCAGAACAACATCCATCTCGAAGAACCCATCTTCGTTAAGAGGGGAGGATGGGTTCGAAAATCGGATTTTGCGATCATCTGAAAAGCTATATATCAGTCGTGGGCGGGTGCTTGGATCTGCTCTTGACCAGTGAAGGTGGTCTCTGGCGAATTCGGGGTTGGAGATGAGTGCATTCCATGATTTGCACACAATCTTCAATTTCACAAGGGTACTCGCCGGAACCCTCACCAGGATCTCCTCGATCACCTCGCTCGGAAGGATGGGTGGCGCCTTCGTTGGAGACAGGGGTTTCGGCCGCTTGTCGGTGGTTCCGAGAAGGTTACCCCGCATTGTAACAGTAACACTAGTTAATATGGGGTCAATTTACTGTAATAAATAAAATAGAAACCAATTTTAAAAAAATGCACAAAATGAAAAATGAATCCAAAAATGCATTTTTTTTATAATCTATATAAACCGTGACAAGAATTCTGCGATTTACGAATAGAGGAGTGCTAGGGTCAGCAATTTTTGTGTTTTGTAACAATCAATTGGCCATCAATAGTGTATTCAATGGTGTGAGATTACATCACTCACTTTTCTTTTGATAGTTAAATACTGACCACAAAATACAAAAGTTGCTGACCCCTTAGACTTTTCCTTACGAATATATATAATTCGGTATAAGGGTGTTGCGGTTTACGTGTAAGAAATGAACATAAACTGCGAGAGGAGTGTAGCCAGTTTATGCGTTAGTATACAGTTTATATAAACATAAAACAAAGTTCTATTCCGTCTTTGTTTATATAAATTGTATACTAACGCATAAACTGCTACATCCCTCTCGTGGTTTATGCACATTTTTCGTCCATACGTAAACCGCAACATGCTCATTTCTCGTTGCACCTAAACCGCGATACTCTTATCGCGATTTATATAGATTATGAAAAAAATACATTTTTGTATCCATTTTTTATTTTATACATTTTGATAAAATTGATTTCTATATTATTTATTATAGTAAATTGCCCTTAACATGGTGTTTGGATTTGGCATTTTTATAAGTGTAACTTTGGATTGGGTCAAATATATTTTCATACACCCGATTTGATCCGAAAGGATATTTTATATCAATAAT
>NC_029793.2:141462223-141494131 GCF_000816755.2 Arachis ipaensis | reverse complement strand
ATATTGTCTTTTAATTTTTATTTAATCATATTTTTTAAATTTTAGAATAATAGTGCTCCACGTGCATATAAAAAATCTAACCAAGTCATTCGAACACTTTTTTGTTAACACACCTTCCCCCTCTTCCAAGTTATGTGAAATACACGCGCCCCCCTCTCCCTTCTATTAACGTAACAGAATTACGTAAATCTCTTCTTCAATGTTAATAATTTGGATCTGCAATCTCTGCTGCTCATCGTTCTTCTTCTTTTTTCTTCTCTTCTGCTCTTTGTTCTTCTCTGCTGCTCGTTCTTTTTTTTCGTTTTCTTCTTCGATTTGTGAATTTATCTTATTCGTTTTCAGATTTCAATATTCTATCAAAACAATGAATGATTTAATTTCAAATTAGTTGAATGAGAGAGATTTGGATTATTCTTCTGAAACAAATCAAGCGGACGAGGTTTGGATTATTTTTTGAATTGAATTGAATGGAATACAATTGCTAAATGAATTGAATTGAATTGAATGTACGCAGGTGTTCTGAATTGAATTGATTTGAATTAAATTGATAATCTCTAAATTGTAGACATAGGTGTTTTGAATTTGATTTGATATAATGAATAATGTTCCGTTCATTTAGTACTATACAGTTGATTCACCTTAATAACGTCTTCAGTTCATTATGCAGAAAGCTGTTTTGAATTTGATTTTATACAATGGATAATATTCCGTTTATTTAGTACTATACAATTGTTTCACCTTAATAACATGTTCGGTTCATTCTGCAGAAAGCTGTTTTTAATTTGATTTTATATAATGGATAATGTTCCGTTCATTTAGTACTATATAATTGTTTCACCTTAATAACATGTTCGGTTCATTCTGCAGACCAGGTGAGTTGTGGATGAACAATTTGTCCTAAAATATTTTTATTGGTAAAATAAAATAAAATATAATAGTAAAAACTCGAGAAATATAGTTTTATTGGTAACACAACAATAAAGTGTTAAGCAGTGAAAGCTGAATATAAACTAATTACAACAGAGATAAAATTATAAAGTAGAGACACAAAACAAATGTATGCATGATAAAGCCACTAAAAATTGAGGTCTTTTTTTTATCCTGCTTATACATCGGGATTTGATTGTATCCCGAGTAGGCGTCAATAAAGGACAAGTATCTGTAGCCTGAAGCGGAGTCGACCAGAGCATCAATGCTAGGGAGTGGATAAGGGTTCTTAGGGCAGGCTTTATTGAGGTCAGTGTAATCGACACACATTCTTCATTTTCCGTTTTGCTTTTTTACCAACACCACATTGGCCAGCCAGAGCGGATACTTGATCTCCCTTATGAATCCTGCTTCTAGCAGAGCCTGCACTTGTTCTTTGGCGACTAGTGTTCGCTCTGGTCCGAGCTTTCTACATTTTTGCTGAATAGGTCGGGAGCCTAGGTACACAGCAAGCCTATGGTACATCAAGTTGGGATCTATATCGGGCATGTCAGAGGCTTTCCAGGAAAAGAGGTCAAAATTTTTCCTTAACAATTCAACGAGTTGTTTCTTCAGGCTTGTTGAGTTAAGAAATTAATTGATGATGACAAACATTTTATTAGTGGGCTAATCATCCAATTAGTTTTGATTATTTTGGATAAGTGATGCAGGCCAAAAATAAGTGTTGCAGCAGCCCAACATCAAACAAAAGATATCTGCTGGTGGGCTGAATGGTAAGTGAAAACAAAAAAAGCCCAAGTCATTCATCTCAAGCTCAATTCTTCAAAGAAGCAAAGGCAAAGCACCAACGGGCTGAACTTGAGAAGAACCCGATCCAAGCCCGAGTTGATTTCAAATCCCTACATCTTGCTTCCAAAGCAACGTTCCTTTCTTCTCTGTCTCAGTCAAATCACTGAACTCAGAAAAAGTAAGAAAGAGAGCTTAGTCCCTAAGCTAGTCATGAAAGAAGAAGGAAAGAGAAGGTTAAGCAAAGAGGGGGTAAGGTCTAATCAACCATTTCAAGCCTTATTAAGAAAAGATCAGAAGGTTAAAGGTAACCCATTTTCTCATACATGGAACCCACTTTCTTCTCTTCATCCTCAACTCTCTGCCACTCCGTTTTTGAGCTATATGGAAAAGAGGATTTCTGTTCTTTACTGCTGTGTATCTACGGTCACAAGTGATTCTTGGGGACCAAGTTGCTTCTCAATGGCTCAGATTCAGTTGACCATTCGAAGACTCTTGTGGTTGCTGCTTTATGGCTTTCGGTCAAGGTAGAGAAGTCAGAAGCAAAGTTTCTATTTTGAAGATTACTGAGAAAAAAGGTGATCGGCTGGGTTGGTGAAGCTCAAGGCTCAAGAAGTTGACCTAGGAAGAAGAGTTCAGCAACATGCAAGGAGATAAAAGAAGACTTTCTGCTCATTCAGAAGCAAGGGGAGAAAACTAGAGTTTAGTGAGTTGTGTTCTGTAAAGAAGTTCCTCTACTTGGATAATGCTTTCTTTCAAAGAAGCATTCAGCCAATACTGAAGAACTGAATCTGAGGCTTGCATGTCTGGTTTATCACATAGCAAATAGGCTGTTGATGAAGTCAATCTCCTTCATGTTTTTACAGATTGTATTTTACTTTTCAATATTTATCTTTCTGTAATTTCTTGAGTGAAAAGGCATATTGAGAGAGCTCAAGTAAAAGCCATGAGTGGAAAGAGGCTGAGTGATACACTTGAGAGAAAAGCCTAGAGTTAACTTCAGATTTCTTTAGGTATGTCTATGTGTTATATCTTGTACCTGTGAGGTATCCCTTTCTTAGTTGGGTTAGCACTAAGAGTGAAAAGTTAGGTATTAGCATAGTCAATGTCAAGTTAGGTTAGAACTTGAGTGTGAAAGGATTGTGTCAATCCTGTGAAATTGGGTATGTAATACTGTTAAATATAGTGGAAATTCCTCCATTGTTGTGAAGGAGACTGGATGTAGTTTGCATAGTACAAGGCAACCAAACCAGAATATATGCTGGTGTTAGCTTTTCTCTTCTCTGCAATGTTCTGTTTTCTGATATTCATGAGACAAAAATAAATTGTCTCATAAATTTCCGCTGCTGAGTTCAAACAGAATCAGAAATTAAAGTTTGTATTAAAGGGTCCTTTCAGTAACTTAAAAGAAAGGCATAGATTCAATCCCCCTTCTCTAAGCCTACCACAACGTTCAATTGGTATCAGGAGCTAAGGTCTCAAGAATCAAGCTTAACCGCTTGGAGTAAAGATCCAATGGCGAACAACTTGGGCACAACCACTGTTGCCTACATCCTCACTGAAGGCCAGTAAAACAACCGGCCACCCTTCTTCAACGGAAAGAACTATGCCTACTGGAAAGAGAGGATGAGAATCTTCATCCAATCTATTGATTACAACATATAGAAGATTGTTACGAGCGGTCACAAGATTCCAACAAAAATAAGTGCTGATGGAGTGGTGACTCCAAAAGAAGAAGATGAATGGAATGAGGACGACAAGAAGAAGATGGAGCTGAATGCTAAAGCCATCAACCTTTTTTACTATGCTATCAGCTTTGAAGAGTACCGAAAGGTGTCAAGATGCAAGACAGCCAAAGAAATCTGGGAAAAACTCAAGGTTACACACGAAGGCACTAAACAGGTCAAAGAAACGAGGATTGATATGCTGCGAAAAGAATACGAGATGTTCAACATGAAGGATGGAGAAAGCATTGATGAAGCATTTGAGAGATTCTCAATCATAATCAACAACCTTGATGCTTTGGGTACAAACTACTCAGAACAAACCTTAGTGAGAAAACTCCTTAGAAGCCTCACAAAAGAATGGGAAACCACTGCCACTGTCCTAACCGAGAGTAACAACCTAAGCCCCATAACCTATGATGAGCTGAGAGGAAAACTCCTTGCCTATGAAACCACACACACAAACACAGACTCAAAGAAAAAGGAAATAACCCTCAAGTCAAAAATAGAATCAAAAGAGAGTGAGTCTAGTAATGGTATTTTAGATGATGAGCTTATGTTTTTTGCTAGGAGATTTGGAAGGATGATGAAGAACAAGGGAAAATACAAGGGTTCAAGCTCAAAGAACACAAGATAGACTTGAGCAAAGTGACGTGTCATCATTGCAAGGAGGCTGGACACTTCAAGCTAAACTGTCCAAAGCTCAAAAAAGATGACAAAGGAAAGAAGGAAAGGAAGAGAGTGCTCATGGCAGCTTAGGAGGATCTCGAGAACGACTCCAATGAGGAAGAAGAATCTGAAGGTGAAGACAAAGACTGTTTCATGGCTGGAAACAATAATTTTGATGAGGTAAATTACTTTGATTTGTCTATGGAAGATTTACATGCTATCATTGATGATCTCACCTTGAACACCTCAAAACTGCTTGACAAATACAATGATCTGAAAGAGATGTGTTAAGAGCTGAAAATGATATTTAAAAGAAAAGGTGAAGGAAACAGAATGTGCTTTGGACATTATTGAAGAAAACAGATTTCTAAAATCTGAACTTAAAAAGTTAAAAGGAAAGCACATTGTGGATCCTTCTCATGAGTTAATTGCTGAAAATAAAAGATTAAATGACATGATTAAAAGACTGAATGGCGACTTAGCAAAATTTACTCAAAGTTCTAGTAACTTGGACAAATTGCTTGCAAGCCAAAGACCATTATTTAAAAAATCTGGTTTAGGTTACATAGCCAAGAAAGATGCAGTTTCCAATGTTTCCTCTATAAAGTTTGTGGCTTCTTCATCAAATACCAAATCTATACCAAACAAATCTGGTATTGGATATGTTCCAACATTTGAAGAAAAATTTGATGAAGCATACACAAGTGAAACTGAGCCTTCACCAAGAACCGAACCGAGTTCAAACAGGCCAGGTTTGGGATACATTTCGAAAAATGAGGTAGCTTTTAAGAAACCATTTTTTTACAACAAAACCTCATTTTCGAAAAATCCAAAGGATTTCAAAAATTCTGGTGAAAATATTTTTGCAAAGAGGAATAATTTCAATAAAAATCAGTTTATCAAAAGAAATGCATCTCCTCCAAAAACTAGAAAATTTCAACCTTTAATCATTTCAAGTAAAATAATTCACCTCAATTTCAGCGACACACATCAGAAAATTATTGTGTTAATTGCAAGAAATTTGGTCACTCATATGCACAATGTTTCATTGAAAAGAGAGTTGTAGGAAACAAATTTTACAATGTTGTTTGTGATTTCAATGCACTTGGGCAACCAAGATGGATTAACTTCAAAGGATCCAAATTAATTTGGATACCTAAGGTTATTTGAAGCTTTCTATGCAGATTTGCCTAGCATCCAAGAACAAAAAGGATATGTGGTACTTGGATAGTGGATGCTCAAGGCACATGACTGGAAGGTCAACTTACTTCATCAAACTAAGCAAGTATGATGGAGGTTTTGTGACCTTTGGAGATGATGGTAAAGGTAAAATAATTGCTGTTGAAAAAGTAGGTAATGAACAATCTACTTTTATTGATGATGTATTTTTGGTATGTGGTTTAAAGCACAATCTTTTGAGTATAAGTTAGCTGTGTGACTTAGGATATTTAGTGACTTTCAAAAGGCTTGAATGCTGTGTTATAAATGAAAAGACAAATGAAGTACTTTTTGTTGCCAAGCATTTTAATAATGTGTATGGACTTACTCTTGATGAACTAAAGGATCAAAATGTAGCTTGTTTTCACTCTAAAGAATATGAAAAGTGGTTATGGTACAAGAGATTGGGCCATGCAAATATGGTTCAAATAAACAAACTTGTGAAGAAAGAATTAGTAAGAGGTCTTCCTTTGATAAAGTTTGACAAAGACATCACTTGTGATGCTTGCCAAATGGAAAACAAACAAAAAGTTTTTTTAAACCAAAGAAAGACATCTCTACTAAAAGACCACTTGAATTGCTACACATTGATTTATTTGGTCCAACAAGAACTCAAAGCCTAGGTGGTAAACATTATGGTTTAGTGATTGTGGATGACTATACTAAGTTTGGTTGGGTTTTATTTCTTGCACACAAAAATGAAGCCTTTTCGGCCTTTGAACCTTTTTGCAAGAAAATTCAAAATGAAAAGAATTTGAAGATCTCCTCAATAAGAAGTGATCATGGAACTGAATTTGAAAATAATTTATTTGAATCTTTTTGTGAGAAATTTGGAATATCTCACAACTTCTCTTGTCCAAGGACACCACAACAAAATGGTGTTGTGGAAAGAATAAATAGAAGCATACAAGAGATGACAAAAGCTATGCTTTGTGAGAGTAATGTTCCAAAATTCCTTTGAGCTGAAGCAGTTAACACAGCTTGCCACATTTTGAATAGAATAATCATAAGGAAATTTTTGAAAAAAACCCCTTATGAACTTTGGAAAAGCTACCCACCAAACTTAGAATACTTACATATCTTTGGATGCAAATGTTTTGTTTTAAATAACAAGGATAATTTGGGTAAATTTGATCCAAAGGCGTATGAGTGTTTGTTTGTAGAATATTCCACAACTAGTCAAGCATATAGAGTTTATCATCAAGATACTAGGATTATTGAGGAGTACATACATGTTACATTTTGTGATACTAACTTGGTGCAAAGCATTTTGGAAGATTGTGATGCAGGAAATCAATCTCAAAAGGATGTTGAAACTGTGCAAAATCAAAAAAATGGAAATTCTGTTCAAACTGAACCAGAAACTGCAGTTGCTGAAAATTCAAGAGACAATTCCATTTTGTCTCATGAATCTGAAGGAAATCCTGAAGCCAGCAGCACCCAGAATCCATTGGTACCTGAATCTTCCTCCAAGTCCACCAGACCTCGTGAATGGAGATTCTTGAAGAATTACCCTGAGGAATTTGTTATTGGGAACGTCTCTCATGGGGTTAGAACTCGGTCTTCAACTAGAAAGGCCAATGAAGAGACAAACATTGTCCTTCTCTCTCAAATAGAGCCTCAAAATGTCAAGGAAGCCCTTGGTGACCCTTCTTGGGTTAAAGCTATGGAGGATGAGCTTATTGAATTTGAGAAGAACCAAGTGTGGACTTTGGTTCCAAGGCCAAGTGGAAAGAAAGTGACCGGCACCAAATGGATATTTCGGAACAAGTTAGGAGAAGATGACAGCATTGCAAGAAACAAAGCAAGGCTGGTGGCACAAGGATATGATCAAGAAGAAGGAATAGACTTTGATGAATTCTTTGCCCCTGTTGCCCGAATGGAAGCCATAAGACTTCTCTTAGCCTATGCTGCATTTTGTGGTTTTAAATTATATCAAATGGATGTGAAATGTGCATTTTTGAATGGTGTGATAGATAGAGAAGTGTATGTGGAGCAGCCATCGGGTTTTGAAAGTAAAGAGCATTTTAATCATGTTTTCAAATTATCTAAAGCTCTCTATGGTTTAAGACAAGCTCCTAGAGCTTGGTATGAGAGACTTAGTTCTTTTCTTTTGAAAAATAGTTTTCAAAGAGGCACCACAGACACAATTTTATTTATCAAGAATTCTAATGATTCTTTTATTCTAGTCCAAATATATGTTGATGATATTATTTTTGGATCGGCCAATAAATCCCTTTGTTCTGAATTTGGAAAACTCATGACAAGTGAATTTGACATGAGTATGATGGGTGAACTTAATTTCTTCCTTGGGCTACAAATTAAACAAACTGAAAAGGGTATTTTCATACATCAAGAAAAGTATGCCAAGGAATTAGTTAAGAAATTTGGTATGGAAAATGCCAAACCCATGGGAACTCCCATGCACCCTAATTCAAAATTAGATAAGGGAGAAACTGAGAAAGATGTTGATGAGACTAGGTATAGAGGAATGATTGGTTCTCTTATGTACTTAACTTCCTCTAGACCCGATATTGTGCAAAGTATTGGATTGTGTTCAAGGTTCTAATCCAAGCCAAAAGAGTCACATCTTTCTGCAGTTAAGATGATCATTAGATATGTTCATGGAACATCTAATTTTGGTCTTTGGTATTCTAAGATTGATAATTTTTCTGTAGTTGGTTATTGTGATGCAGTTTTTGCCGGTGATAGAGTTGATAGAAGGAGCACATCAGGCTTATGTTATTTCCTTGGAAGGTTCTTAAATGTTTGGTCAAGTAAGAAGCAGCCAACGGTGGCTCTATCCACTGCAGAGGCTGAGTATATAGCTGCTTCTTCATGTTGTTCTCAGCTTTTATGGTTAAAAACACAGCTTGCTAATTACAAATTAAATGCTGAAAATATTCTCTTATTGTGTGATAATATGAGTGCCATTAATATTTCTAAAAATCCAGTTTTGCACTCTAAGACTAAATATATTGAAGTGAAATTTCACTCAATAAAAGAACATGTCTAAAAGGGGGATATTAGCATTCAATTTGTTAAATCAGAGGAGCAATTAGCAGATATTTTCACAAAACCACTAGCTGAGGACAGATTCTACATGCTTAGGACAAGTCTAGAAATTTTGAGTTATGATTCTTTGTTTAAAAATTGCTGATATATTTGCTGGAGCATTTTGTCTCATAAACAGGTATGAAACAATTCTAGGTAGAAGAAGAACGTTCCCCTGAATCAGTGTGTTCTGGGCTTGTTTCAAGTGAAAATTGATCTGGGCCAACCTCAAAAATAAGATCCAGAGTGGTCCAATGTGTTTCCTTAAATTCAACCATCTCTGGGCCCAAATATGAATGTTCTATTTTTGTTTGGTTGATATTTTTTTTACTTGAGTGTTTAATTTTTTTTAAAGGTTTTTTTTTCATTTAATGTTTTCTGGTCCAAAAAGATTTTTAGTTTGATTTAATTTTTTTTAATTTTTTGAAATTTAAAAATTAATTTTTTTTTAAAAATCAAATCAAATCTTTCCTTTATGAGGTCATGTCTTTTCAAGTCATTTCAAAAGGTGATGCAGTTGCATGGTTTGTAAAAAACTTCCTTTGGGTACGGTTACCAACACTCACTCTCTTTCCTCCATTAACTTCTCCTCAACTCCTCGGTTTCCTCCACTATCTTTACTGCTTCTCTTCCCTCAAAAGCCTGAAACTAACCAAATGAGGAAGATAACCATTGCTAAAAGGGCTCCTCGTGAAAAAGTGTACAAGCTTTCCTCAAAGCCTTCCACTCGCTCCCAAGACCGAACCTTCACACCCTCACCATCTCCTCCTACCTCTCCTCCAAGAACTGACCCAATGGCACGGACCAAAACTACACCCAAATTTTCTGCCTCTGCTAAGCCGACGCCTCCTCCAAAGGCTCCTCCTTCAAAACCTGACTCCTCAAAACCAAGCTCATCCAAAGGCAAACGTCCGGCAGCCGAGGAACTAGTTTCCGAGCCTACTCAGCCAAAGTCTAGGTCTGTTCCTTTGCGTTCACAAAGAGGTAACCCTTGTCTGCCTCTCAAATCTGTTAGAGAACCAGACATTGATCCTTTTTCTCACAAATCTCACTTCATGACATCTCACTCCAACTATAACCCCCATCGTTTCAAATCTGCCATGAACGACGATTTTTATGAAGGAGTTATTCAGTATCGTACTCTGTGTCCCTCTTTTTTTGCGGATTTACCTACTTTGAAAAAGAAAGGTTTTCTTTTTGTTGAAAATTTAGAATTTTTAGACTGAAATCACCTTTTCAAAATCAAAAAACCTGTGTATCCTCTGTTAGTCAAAGAGTTTTATGCAAACATGACTTACCATGAAGGAAGTGGGCATTCTTATGTAAAGGGCAGAGACATTATTTTAAATGATGAAATTATCAGTAATTTTTTAAAGTACACTGATGTTGGGCCGTGTGCTTATACGTCTGTAAAGTAGGATGAAGGAGTTGATATCTCTTACCATGATGTTTTGGCTCACATTTGTGAACATGTTTCCTTAATTGATGGCATCACACCCACTCACAAAGTCTTAGGATATAAATGTGCTCAGTTGCACCGAATTGTCAACCACATCTTACTTCCTCAAAGTGGTTCATATCAAAGGGTTTCTTACACAGACACACTTGTTTTGTATGCCCTAATCACGAAAACAGAAATTTCTTTTGCCTATTTGATGGCTATATACATGTTTGATTCTGTTAGAAGTGAGAAAGATAAAGCACTACCTTATGGCATGTTTCTAACTTGCATATTTGAGCATTTTGGTGTTGACCTGTCAAATGAGGATTATGAAAATAGACATTCATATCTAAAGGGGGTGGTTCAGTGAAACAGCAAAAAGGACCTACTCGATCTGAAAAGGTTGTCTTAGACGATGAAGATGATGACTTTGTCCCTGAGGAATCTCCTCCTCCTTCCACCGAGGTACCTCCATCTCTACTGGCCAGAAATCTGCTTTGCTGAATGTTGTCAAGGATGTTGTTCAAGAATTTGTCTCCCAATCCAATCACATCATTACTATGAGTAAAGAACAAAGGAAGCTAGCAAGCAAGCATGAGAATTTTCTCCGGAAGTCAAGAGATAGAGTGGCTGTGTTCATGAATTTCATTGATAATCTTCAAAAGGATGAAGACCCTGCCACTGATGTTAAAGAGGAAGCTGATTTGGAGGGGAATGGTTCTAATGCCTAGATTTGTCTCATGAAAACTGCTGTTGCTCTCTTTTTGTCTCATGAATTCTGTTTCTTTAGCTACTGTTGAACTGTTTTATCTTGGATGACTGTAATAACTCTAAATACTACTGCACTTCTGATATTTTTGGTTAGTACTTTGAACTATGCTCTAACTCTTTCCTGCAGGGTTTAAGAGGTTTTTTTTTGTTGATCTTGCTTGTTATCCGCCCTTGATGACAAAAGGGGGAGTAATAGCAATAGGACAATAGGGAATGGTGAATGGGTCCTATGATTTTTATTGACTTTGCTGCAGCTACTATTATTTATTTCCTTTGCTACTATCTACTATTGTTTCTTTTGTGATCTTTTGTCTGATCACTGCATCAAAGTTTGTTTTCACATGTTGAAAATGTTGCTGTTGATATTAACTTGATGATTGGGCTGATTATGTGGTGTTGTTTGTTTATATTCCTTAGACAAGATAAATGTGTGTAGCTCTTTATTGTGTTCTCTTTAAGTACAATGTAAAACATGAAAAAAGAGGAAAGCATAAATCCAGGGGGAGCTAATCTTGAAAAGAAAATGGGGAGCAACATAAAAGCAAATGACAAAAATCAAAGGGAGTTTCTAAACCTTACTCAAATTCAATTCCTTTTGATTATCGCTTAAATCATGTTTGTCATCAAGGGGGAGATTGTTGAGTTAAAAAATTAATTGATGATGACAAACATTTAATTAGTGGGCTAATCACTCAATTAGTTTTGATTATTTTGGATAAGTGATGCAGGCCAAAAATAAGTGTTGCAGCAGCCCAACATCAAACAAAAGATATCTGCTGGTGGGCTGAATGGTAAGTGAAAACAAAAAAAGCCCAAGTCATTCATCTCAAGCTCAATTCTTCAAAGAAGCAAAGACAAAGCACCAACGGGCTGAACTTGAGAAGAACCCGATCCAAGCCCGAGTTGATTTCAAATCCCTACATCTTGCTTTCAAAGCAACGTTCCTTTCTTCTCTGTCTCAGTCAAATCACTGAACTCAGAAAAAGTAAGAAAGAGAGCTTAGTCCCTAAGCTACTCATGAAAGAAGAAGGAAAGAGAAGGTTAAGCAAAGAGGAGGTAAGGTCTAATCAACCATTTCAAGCCTTATTAAGAAAAGATCAGAAGGTTAAAGGTAACCCATTTTCTCATACATGCAACCCACTTTCTTCTCTTCATCCTCAACTCTCTGCCACTCTGTTTTTGAGCTATATGGAAAAAAAGATTTCTGTTCTTTACTACTGTGTATCTACGGTCACAAGTGATTCTTGGGGACCAAGTAGCTTCTCAATGGCTCAGATTCGGTTGACCATTGGAAGACTCTTGTGGTTGCTGCTTTATGGGTTTCGGTCAAGGTAGAGAAGTCAGAAGCAAAGTTTCTATTTTGAAAATTACTGAGAAAAAGGTGATCGGCTGGGTTGGTGAAGTTCAAGGCTCAAGAAGTTGACCTATGAAGAAGAGTTCAGCAACATGCAAGGAGATTAAAGAAGACTTTCTGCTCATTCAGAAGCAAGGGGAGAAAACCAGAGTTTGGTGTGTTGTGTTCTGTAAAGAAGTTCCTCTACTTGGATAATGCTTTCTTTCAAAGAAGTATTTAGCCAATACTGAAGAACTGAATCTGATGCTTGCATGTCTGGTTTATCACATAGCAAAGAGGCTGTTGATGAAGTCCATCTCCTTCATGTTTTTACAGATTGTATTTTACTTTTCAATGTTTATCTTTCTGTAATTTCTTGAGTGAAAAGGCTTATTGAGAGAGCTCAAGTAAAAGCCATGAGTGAAAAGAGGCTGAGTGATACACTTGAGAAAAAAGCCTAGAGTTAATTTCAGATTTCTTTAGGTATGTCTATGTGTTGTATCTTGTACCTGTGAGGTATTCCTTTCTTAGTTGGATTAGCACTAGGAGTGAATAGTTAAGTATTAGCATAGCCAATGTCAAGTTAGGTTAGAACTTGAGTGTGAAAGGATTGTGTCAATCCTGTGAAATTGGGTATGTAATACTGTTAACTATAGTGGAAATTCCTCCATTGTTGTGGAGGAGACTAGATGTAGTTTGCATAGCACAAGGCAACTGAACCAGGATATATGCTGGTGTTAGCTTTTCTTTTCTCTGCAATGTTCTATTTTCTGATATTCATGAGACAAAAATAAATTATCTCATAAATTTCCGCTACTGAGTTCAAACAGAATCAGAAATTAAAGTTTGTATTAAAGGGTCCTTTCAGTAACTTAAAAGAAAGGCATAGATTCAACCCCCTTCTCTAAGCCTACCACAACCTTCAAGGCTTTCTTTCAGGTTCGCCCCTATACTCATTGTTTTGTTGGGGTGGTCCCTGATTTGTATCTCCTCTATTTTGCCTTATGGTTGGGGTCGTAGTTCTCCTCGAATTCGGACTCCGTCTAACTCAATTGTATTGACTTCTTTGCCCCCTGAGCTGCCTTTCAAACTGAGGCTCTCATTATAGTATTTTTTGATAGCCTTTGATCTCCTTTGATGGTGGCAATTCCTTCAGCAGTGGAAAACTTGATGCAGAGATGTGGGATAGAAACGACGGCTACAAGTCGATTTAGGGTTGTCCGACCTATTAGGGCATTGTATGCTGAATTTTCGTTGACTACAATAAAATCGATATTTAGTGTCCTCGACCTGGCTCCCTTTTCGAAGGTGGTGTATCATAAGATGTAACCTAAAGGTCGGATCAGGATATCTCCCAATCCAAAGAGGTTATCCGAATATGCCTTTAGATTCTTTTCCTTTAACCCTAGCTTATCAAAGGCAAACTTAAACAGAATATATGCAAAACTGTCTTGATCTACCAAAGTTTGATGTAGGAAAGTATTTGGCAACGGAAAAATTTTTAAATAACTTTAAATGATTAAATTATCATTATTTAAAATGAATTTTTAAAAATTTAAAAATAAAAGATAAAAAGAGAGTGTTAGTTATAAATTAAGAATTTAATTTTGATGTATCTATCGAATAAAATATTTTACAAAATTATTTTTTATTTATTCTTTTTGAATGATCATTTTCACATAGTTAATAAAATAAGAGAAATGATTAAGACTATTAGAATTTATTATTTTTTGAAAATTATTTTTAATCATTAATTCAATTTCTTTAGTTCAGTAATTCAACGACATACTTTTATTAAATATTAATGACTAACTGATAGCCAAAAATAATAAATTCTAATAATTTTTTAGTATTTTTTATTAAAAATATAATTATTCAAATGTATGTATAAAATGCTAAAACTAATTTATTAGTGTATTAAAATTAAATTTCTAAACTAATTAAATATTACTTGAAATTTAAACAGCTAGATACAACCGTCAATAAGTAAGACATAGGAGCCTTAAAAGTCGATCTTATCTACCAGCCCAAAATCAGCACTAATAAAATATGTGTATGCATTTAGATCTTTACCATTTTGTAAATAAAGATTTTTTTTCTTTTTTCTTTTCCATCAACCGAATGAAAAAAAAATAAATAAATAAAACGATCTCATTAAGTGAACTGAAGTATGCAAACATTGAAGAACATACCAAGGATGCAACCACTTTGCAAAAAATTGATGTATCATAATTGCTTCTGGGCCCTCACTGATATATGATTTTGTCATTGTGTATTTGTGTTTGGTTTATGATAGTTTTTGCATGTCAACCTCACACCTATACTAATACAAGTGAACCTCAGAATCATGCCCCTTACAACTGTATATATATAGTCTGAAATTAATGTTTCTGTGCATGTGTCATGTGAGTCTGTGACACTGCTACCACCATCCAAAATCCAAAGTTGTGTGTGTTGTAGTGGTTAACCCCTGACACACTCTTCATGCTCTTTTGCTCTGTCGCTCATTATAGAAGATGCATGCTTTCTTGTCAAATGAAGGGTGCAAAACATCATCACTCATACTAGTCACTTGGCATGATAGAACTTCAAATAACTGGCTGTAATATCAGAAATCCTTTCTTTGCTGTTTTTCTGGTCATGGTTTAAGTCACTCTCATCTGCAATGACTATCATTCATTCATTAGATTACTGATTATTCACTTGCTTTGTAGTAGTGCTAAGTGCTAACTCTTTCTTTCTACATTGGTAACAGGAGCTTTAACAACACAACAATGGGAGCTGGAGGGCGTGTCACTAAGATTGAAGCTCAAGAGAAGCCTCTTTCAAGGGTTCCACATTCAAACCCTCCATTCAGTGTTGGCCAACTCAAGAAAGCAATTCCACCACATTGCTTTGAACGTTCTCTTTTCATATCATTCTCCTATGTTGTCTATGATCTCTTAATGGCCTACTTACTCTTCTACATTGCCACCACTTATTTCCACCAGCTTCCATACCCATTTTCCTTCCTTGCTTGGCCAATCTATTGGGCCATCCAAGGCTGCATTCTCACTGGTGTTTGGGTGATTGCTCATGAGTGTGGCCACCATGCCTTCAGCAAGTATCAACTTGTTGATGACATGGTTGGTTTGATCCTTCACTCTTGTCTATTAGTCCCTTATTTCTCATGGAAAATCAGCCACCGCCACCTCCACTCCAACACCGGTTCCCTCGACCGCGACTAAGTGTTTGTCCTGAAACCAAAATCAAAGGTATCACGGTATAACAAGTACATGAACAATCCACTAGAGAGGGCTATTTCCCTTTTCATCACACTCACACTAGGATGGCCCTTGTACTTGGCCTTCAATGTTTCTGGCAGACCCTATGATAGATTTGCAAGCCACTATGACCCTTATGCTCCCATATACTCTAACAGGGAAAGGCTTCTAATTTATGTCTCAGGACTCAGATTCATCTGTCTTTGCTGTAACATATCTGCTATATCACATAGCAACTTTGAAAGGTTTGGGTTGGGTGGTATGTGTTTATGGGGTGCCATTGCTCATTGTGAATGGGTTTCTAGTTACCATAACCTGTTTGCAACACACACATGCATCATTGCCTCACTATGATTCATCCGAATGGGACTGGTTAAGAGGAGCATTGGCAACAGTGGACAGAGATTATGGGATACTGAATAAGGCATTTCATCATATAACTGATACACATGTGGCTCATCATTTGTTCTCAACAATGCCACATTACCATGCAATGGAAGCAACCAATGCAATAAAGCCAATATTGGGTGATTATTACCAATTTGATGGCACCCCATTTTACAAGGCATTGTGGAGAGAAGCCAAAGAGTGCCTCTATGTGGAGCCAGATGATGGAGCTTCTCAGAAGGGTGTTTATTGGTACAAGAACAAGTTCTGATGCATAGTGAGAGTTGGAAACGTGTGTTAAATTGGAAACTTAAGTAATTTAGTGACTTGTAATAGTTATCAACAAAAATTTCTGATTGGTACCGGTGTAATAGAATAACCCTGTCGTTGCATCATATATACCGTTTCAGTCAGCTTGCTATTTAGGAAGGCATTGTCAAAATCGAATTGCCTTTAAGAGTAATCCAAATGACACTGCTATAGATAAAATCACACAGTACTTCGTCTAACCACTGCGCTATATATTTCTTCATAGCCAACTCCCTCAGTTTGGTGAAAACCTCTACCCACAAGTCTTGCCTTGTATCTCAGAATCTTCCCATATTGATCTCTTTTGACAGCAAAAATCCACTTGCTGCGAATTATGATAGTTACATTTTTAAGTCAGTCCCTTGTTTATTCATTCATTTTTTCAATTTGTTTCTTATTTGTCTTGCTTAGGTATATGCAGTTGATGCCGGCGCCGACATTGTCGGGCAGGTAATCATCCAAAATGACAATCTTATTCTTAAGTTTGGCTTGTGTCTAGTTAATTTCCTGTCACAAAAAATTGCTAAGAACCAACTCTGTTTAAAGCTTAAACTATCACATCAGTGTAGCTTGGGTTCTTGGTTTCCACTTACTTTTACCTTTCTACAAGCAGGTGACAAATATTGTTGTCACAAATGATCTTTCAAATGTTATCGTTGTACTGAATGGACGATTTGAGGTAGGTTACTATGAACAATAAGTTTTAAACTTCGAAAGAGTTTTTGTACTTTTCTACTTTAAATTATGATGGTCTAGACTTGCATTTGGATGTGCGGTATGAATTTGATTTCACTTTTATTTTTTGAATTGGATAAGGAAATCACGTGCTAAATCTTAATTTAAACAATTACAAAGACCTTTTGGTTGCGAAAATCATTTTGGTTTCTTCAACTCTTTAAAGTATATAAAATTTTTATTGAATTTTACTTGAAAGTAAGATGTTCAAATAAAAAAGAAGGTGGATGTGATAGTTTTTGACTGGATGGGCCAAATGCTTATTGACAAGATACTTAATCTGTATTCTTTTAGTTGAATGTTGAAATCCAGTATTGTAAAATCATATGTAGAAAGTTTTAAAATATAGTTCTTTGTTTACTAAAATTTAAGTAAAATGAAACCCTCTTCTTTAGGACATGCTTTCATATTTCACCACTGCCAGAGATAGCTGACTCAAATTCACAGGTCTAATCCTTCCTTCAAGTACATTGGTAATTTTTTTTTTTGCAAATATATAAATATCAACTCAAATTTTCTCATGAAAAGCTATTTTGTTAGGCTTACAAACTTTGATTTTATCTTTATTTTTTACTCAATTTTATTTTGTAAACTGTATTTATGAATAATGATAAATTATAAGGGAATAAAACTACTTGAATGCAATTAGAAAATCAACAAGATAATACTGACACATGTAGTTGTACGTGGCTCCTTTCACCAATCCTGAACGGTACCGTGAAAGAGTTGATTGTTGGCTCAATATCACCTCGCCTTCAAAATCTTGACCTTCTTCCAGCTGAACTGAATGTAAATGTAAATCAACGTCTGCAAAGTGCAAACATTGATAACAAAATCTATCTATTAATATTCTATTATATTAATATATAATAAGAGAGTAGTAATAGGTTCTTTACTCGACAAGTGTCCAATTCAAATCTCTCTCGAGCGCGCTCTCTCTCTCTGATTGTCGGATTGAAGCAAATGTGAGTAAACATAAATATAGTGGTGGTTCAAAATACAGAAAGGTATCACCGGTGAGGAACAAGAAGGAGCTCGATGGAAGTAGTATCCGGCAAGTAAGACTGAGAATGAAGGTGGTCGGTGCCATGGTTAGGAGAGCGTCTGGCAAATAAAAGAGGAGAGAGAGGTAGACAGCAAGGATGAAGAACAATGAGTCAAGGTTGACTGTGGCTGTTGATGCAACCGCAAAGAGAAAGAACAGCGGCATCAGTTAGTGGTAGTGCTGCCTTCAGTGAAAACGGAACAGCTGGCAGCAAGATGAAGAGAATTGATAGCTCTGAGATCCTACTATCGAGTGTTGCAAAGATCATTTTTTTAAATTACAAATTTATTTTATATTTTCTTTTTTTTTAAATTATACAAAATCATTTATTTATGTTTAATCTGCTTCTGTTTTAACTTAAAGTTGAGGCTTGGCTAAATTGACAGAGAAGCTAATGGTGGTATGGTTGATTTGTAGTGATTACAACATCTTTTCGAACAGCTTCAAATCATCTTCAACTAATGCGTATAAAGTATTTATTTTTGTCTGTTAGAGTTTTATTGCTGTCACATTATGAAATATCCTTTGTATTGCTAAGATCTTGATTAAACATTTGGATGAATGGATATGTACCCACTAATTTTTATATTAGATCAAACACTGGGTTTACATTTTTTATATTAAAAAGAAAAATTTAAAGAAATGTTAACTATATTAAAAACACAAGAAAAAATTAAAGAAATGTTTCAACTGCATGTTGCACACTATAAGTAAAGACTTTAATAAGAAAATAGTTTAACAAAAAAATAGTTTGTACCTGTTTCCAGTGTGTTAGATCATCGTTAGACCCAGTGTAAAGAACTGGCAGCATATTCATTACTAATTCTTGTTCATCTTTTTTTGATGATCTATAAAATTCAACATGAAACCAAAAAGCAAAACCGTGTAACAAACCTAGAAATAATACATAAAACAACTTTCATAGTTGCATAGTAAACAAGGTGCATGGGATCTATCGGTTGAATCCAGCATAATTTTTAGAGAATCAAGAAGTTTAAGTATTATAAAATTGAAGGGTAGACATATAAAAATTACCCCGCTTCAGAGCTATTGACATAAAAGAAGTTCGTACATTCGCTACCTCAGGAATGGAAACACTATAGCATCAATATCCATCAATGGTTAATAATAAACTTCAAAAAATAAAATTACAAGCAAAAAAAGAAGATATTCAGAGACACTGGACAGCCTTACCGCATTATTTGTTGTCCTTGTTTGATTTTTTTTGTTCTAGAGAACTTTTGCATTTTTTTTTTCTTTTTCTTCATCTACTCTCTCAAACACAAAAAAAAAAAATCTAAGATTGTCAATATAAAACAAAATCACAAAAAAGAATTTGTGACTCACCTTATGAGGGTGAGCCAAAAGTTTTTTTTCTTTAATTCTGTTCACAATCGGTTGTTGAAATGCGTTTCGTTTGGTGAACGGTATCATGCGTGACACTGCCATTATTTTAAATTTTACCACAAAATAAGTATAGTCAAAATTTATTTGTCATTGAAAAAAATTTTGACTATACTTATTTTGTGGTGCAATTTAAAATAATTGCAGTGTCACGCATGAAACCGTTCACCAAACGAAACGCATTTCAACAACTGACCATAGACAGAATCAAAGAAGAAAAACTTTTGGCTCACCCTCACAAGGTGAATCACAATTTTTTTGTGATTTTGTTTTATGTTAACAGTCTTGAATTTTTTCTTGTGTGTGAGAGAGTATATAAAGAAAGAGAAAAAAAAGTGTAAAAATCCTCCAAAACAAGAAAATCAAACAAAAAAAACAAGGACAACAAATAATGCAGCAAGACTATCCAGTGTTTTTGAATATCTTCTTTTCTTGCTTGTAATTTTATCTTTTGAAAAAGTTTATTGTTTACCATTACATGTGATGGATATTGACTGCTATAGTATTTCCATAGCGAATGTACGAACTCCTTTTACGTCGACAGCACTGAAGTGGGTAATTTTTTTTATGTCTGCCCTTCAATTTTATAATACTTAAACTTCTTCCTTCTCTAAAAATGATGCTGGTTCAACTGATAGATCCCTACGCACCTTGTTTACTATGCAACTCTAAAAGTTGTTTTATATATTATTTCTAAGTTTGGTACACGATTTTGCTTTTTGGTTTCATGCTGAATTTGCTCAAAAAAAGAGGAACAAGAGTTAGTAGTGGATATATTGAATCCAGTGCCGGTTCTTTACACTGGGCCTAACGATAATCTAACATACTGGGAACAGGTACAAACTATTTTCTTATTAAACTATTTTCTTTTTAAAATCTTTACTTATAGTGTGCAAGGTATATCTTGTGTTTTTAATATAGTTAGCATTTTTTTAAATTTTTCTTTTTAATATAACAAGTGTAAAACTAGTGTTTGATCTAGACATCTAGTATAAAAATTAGTGGGTACATATCCATTCATCCAAATGTTTAATCAAGATGTCAGCAACACAAAAGATAATATTTCATAACGTGACAGCAATAAAACTCTAGCACACAAAAATAAATACCTTATACGCATTAATTGAAGATGATTTGAAGCTGTTCGAAAGGATGCTGTTGTAACAAGTGCAAATCAACCATACCACTAGCTCCTCTATCAACTTAGCCCAGCCTCAACCTTCAGCTAAAACAAATGCAGATTAAACATAAATAAATAATTTTGTATAGTTTAAAAAAAAAAGAAAAAATAAAATAAATTTTAATTTGAAAAAAATGACCTTTGCAACACTCGATAGTAGGATCTCAGAGCTATTCGTTCTCTTCATCTTGCTGCCAGTTGCTCCGTTTTCACTTACGGTTGCAACACCACTAACCGATGCCACTGTCCTTTCTCTTTGCGGTTGCATCAACAACCACCATCACCTTTGACTCATTGTTCTTCATCCTTGCCGTCGCCGAAAACAGATTCGGAGCCTCTACCTCCCTCTTCTCTTTTCTTTGACCATGGCACCGACCACCTTCATTATCTGTCTTACTTGCCAGATACTACTTTCATCGAGCTCCTTCTTGTTCAGAGAGAGCGCTACTTCCATCGAGCTCCTTCTTGTACAGAGATTTGACTGGACACTTGTTATGTATTTGAATTCAACACTTGTTGAACAATTAGCCTATACACTTGTCGAGTAAAGGACCTACTACTACTCTCTTATTGTATATTAATATAATAGAATATTAATAGATAGATTTTGTTATCAATGTTTGCACTTTACAGACGTTGATTTACTTTTTTTTATTCAGCTCGGCTGGAGGAAGGTCAAGTTTTTGTTTTTGAAAGCGAGGTGATATTGAGCCAACAATCAACTCTTTCACGGTATCGTTCAGGATTGGTGAAAGGAGCCACGTACAACTACATGCATAAATCAAGAAATCAATATTATCTTGTTGAATTTCTAATTGCATTTAAGCAGTTTTATTTCCTTATAATTTATCATTATTCATAAATACAATTTACAAAATAAAATTAAGTAAAAAATAAAGATAAAATCAAGGTTTGTAAACCTAACAAAATAACTTTTCATGAGAAAATTTGAGTTGGTATTTATAGATTTGCAAAAAAAATTACCGCTGCACTTGAAAAAAAGGTCTGATTAGACCTGTGGATTTGAGTCAGCTATTTCTGGCAGTGATGAAATATGAAAGCATGTCCTAAAGAAGAGGATTTTATTTTACTTCAATTTTAATAAATAAAGAACTATATTTTAAAACTTTCTATATATGATTTTACAATAATGGGTTTCAACATTCAACTAAAAGAATACAAACTAAGTACCTTGTCAATAAGCATATCCAGTCAAAAACCATCACATCCACCTTTTTTCTATTTGAACATTCTACTCATCAACATAAAGCAAGTAAAATTCAATAAAAAATGTATATACTTTAAGGAGTTGAAGAAACCAAAATGATTTTGGCAATCAAAAGGTATTCTTAATTGTTTAAATTAAGATTTAGCCAGTGACAATTTGATTTCGTTATCCAATTCAAAAAATAAAAGTGAAATCAAATTCAGACCGCACATCCAAAATGTTTGGTAATTCTACTTGCCAGATGTAAGTCTAGACCATCATAATTTAAAGTAGAAAAGTACAAAAACTCTTTCGAAGTTTAAAATTTATTGTTCATAGTAACCTACCTCAAATCGTCCATTCAGTACAACGATAACATTTGAAAGATCATTTGTGACAACAATATTTGTCACCTGCTTGTAGAAAGGTAAAAGTAAGTGGAAACCAAGAACCCAAGCTACACTTATGTGATAGTTTAAGCTTTAAACAGAGTTGGTTCTTAGCAATTTTTTGTGACAGGAAATTAACTAGACACAAGCCAAACTTAAGAATAAGATTGTCATTTTGGATGATTACCTGCCCGACAATGTCGGCGCCGGCATCAACTGCATATACCTAAGCAAGACAAATAAGAAACAAATTGAAAAAATGAATGAATAAACAAGGGACTGACTTAAAAATGTAACTATCATAATTCGCGGCAAATGGATTTTTGCTGTCAAAAGAGATCAATATGGGAAGATTCTGAGATACGAGGCAAGACTTGTGGGTAGAGGTTTTCACCAACCTGAGGGAGTTGGCTATGAAGAAATTTATAGCGTAGTGGTTAGACCAAGTACTATGTGATTTTATCTATAGCAGTGTCTTCCAAAGGACAATCTTTATGTTTAATAAAGAAAAACATAAACCCGTTTTACCTTTTTAAAACAGCCTCAAAGCAAAATTCTCTTTCGAATGACTTGTACCCAAAATTCTTCTTGGAAAATAAGGAGAAATCATGATTCTCTTTTCAAAAATTCTTTCAAAGTGTAACTTCATTGCTTTCTTAATTGTTCTAAGTAAAGGTAATAAAAGAAGCCATAATTTCACAATCCTTGAAATAAATAGGAAAGGCATTAAACTCAAAATTCTCCAAATAACATTTCAAATAAGGACTCGGATTCTATAGAAATTTCGGCAACATCTCCCCTAAAACTTGGACTTTGCCACCCAGTTCGGGTCCTAACTAAACCGTTCCTCAATCCCTTTCAACAGTCCAAAAATCCAAAAAAATCAATTCCAATTCAAGCATAATCCAACAGTCGCCTCATTGGCATATCTCAAGGAAACCGTTTCAAAATCAAATCAACATCAACCGATTTAACTCATTTCCAAAGCTTTAAAGAAACGACTCAGTAACAAAGCATTTGTCCCAAAACCAAGTCAATTAAAGTAATCCAGGCTAAATTCAAAAGTGTATTCGACTTTTCACATCATCAAAATAATTGACTCAATTCAAACCAATCCTCAACGGATTAAACTCAGATTTCAAATCTTTTAAAGAATCAACTTCAAAAAATTACATTTCACAAAGCCGCACAACAATTCAGCCAAACCAACATCCATAACCATACTAGTCAATCAAATAATACATAAGGCAATTACAATCACCAAATACACAATATCTCACATCAGTATCCATATGTAATAATTCCAACAATAAACTATAGTTTTCGGAAAGCCCCCTACCTCAACGCAAAACTATAGCCCAAACGCGTCACAGAGTCCTTTCCGCCTCAACCCGAAATCAACAATCGAAATCCCGGCAACCAAAACCTCGGTTCCAATCCACTTTCACAACAGTCTCAACAACCCTAATCGCAACATACAACAACCGAAACTCAATCGTATAGCAATTAACGCCGCAAAACTTAATAAAACAGCGATTAAAGGACTCTTCCAAACAAAACGCTTACCAAACTCGAGGGAACCAAGTAGCGGCTGCACCAGTGGTGGATTCCGGCAACACCAACTTCACAGCCGGTGACAAGAACGACGGCAACTCGCGGTAAACTCCTGACACAACCAGCCTTAGCAACAACTCTCATGGCCCATGGAGAAATTAACAGGTAAAGAAGCTGAAGCAGGGTTAGAGCTTCCCATCATAGAAGACTCAGCGGCTGTTTCCGGCAGCAGAGGTGGCGGCATCGAGGTTTTCCGGCGGCCAAAACAATAGCAACAGCACTAACCCAAAACAGAGCAGAATCTGAATGAGTGGCAAAACCCCAGGACAGTTCCGGCGACACAACAGTAGCATACGGCGAGCCCAGCAGCTCCGGTGATGGAGGTGAAGCCCCCTCTTTTTCCCTCAGCTCTCTCAGAAGTTCTCCTCCCCTGTTTTGTGTCTGCGCTTTTCGTTTTTGGGGGGAGAAAGGGGCTTGCGGCTGCTGCTGCAGCTTCTGATGGAAACGGTAACGGGTTAGGGTTTTTAGGGTTAGGGTTTCATTTAAAAAAATGAGGGTTATGGGTATTTTAGTAATTTTATTTGAAATTGGGGATAATATGATAATTGAAACCCAAATTAAATCCAACATTAAATGTATATAGAAAATACTATTTGCTCATCAATTTTTACAAATTACTTTTAATAAAATGCCTAAATCAAATAATTAGAAATAATATACTTAATTTCTTCATTTTTTTAAAATAGCAATAGTAATATTTAAAATATTACTTACCTAATCCAAATCATATAAAATTTTTATTATTTTATAACTATTAACTTTATAATTTAAATATAAAAAATAATCCAATAATTATAAAATTGGATAATAATCATAACTTGTCTCAAATTCAATAAATCAAAACGTGCCTTAATTATCTTTAATAAAATTATTTCTGAAATTAAGGCTATAAATAACTATACGATTTGAAACTTGATCATAATAAGACTTTTCAAAGATTCTGTGTCTTACATTCTACCCACCTTATAAAAATTTTCGTCCTCAAAAATTGATACAAAACAAAAGAAATTTCATAACAGTTCACCTTTGAACATATTTAAGGAAGAAGTAAAAATATCTCAAAATATAAACATATATACGGTTTCCAAATACTTGGGTGGTCGTATGCATAAAGATACAAAAGTATGAGTGTGGTTGTAAAGCAAACTTTACAAGATGGGCTCAATGCACAAGGTCATATGATCTGAAGGCTTTACAAACACTTCAGGTGCCAAAATAGGGTGCAAATCAAAATAGGCGTTCACAAGGCAAAGTGGTAATAAATGTGGTAAAAGGCTGCAAGGCATGTTGATATTTAAACAGCGGCATAACGTTCGCTGACAAATCTTGTTCCCACTTCAGAATTTCAATTTCCTAACTCCACCAATCATTTTACAACCTCATAGCCAATCATAAGCCTAACACCCGCAAACTCGTTTGCAAGAAACAAAACACCCACAGCTCATAACGTTGTATACCTACCGTTTCGCCTTCCATATACACACATCACGTCTTAAAGAACTAACGCATCGCGTTACTACGTCTATAAGTCGCACGTGATATCAAAACAATTCTCGAGTCTACTCAGAAGGATACAAGATTTAGAAAGGAGAGACAATTGTCAAAGTTAATACTCATCAATTTGAGAGAATGTATCCAATTCTAGACAAACAAGGATACTCAAGTAATGAAGTTTGCTAGACACAATTTAATTGACAACTTCAAAGATAACCCTTGAAACAAAGAAATCCAATAGGATTAATAAGAAGAAAATCAGCGCATTAGTTTGAAACAAATTCAAGCTGAGTCAATGAAGTATGAGGTTTATAGAGAAGAATTCCTCAAACCAAAGACAAAGCTCACAGAACTTCAAGAGCACGATTAAAAACACTTCCGAATACATTGTTTTTAAAAGAAACGAAAACTTGCAAAAAAATCACTTCGCAATCTGAAAGAGAAGTTACACAACAAACATTCTCCAAGAGAGTAACAAAAGCATAAACGTGGCTTTGCCTTAATACAATTTCATGTTGAAATATATCATGTAGAGTTTTAAAAACAATATGCACACCGGCTTGGCTAAGAGCTAAAATATTTTCATCAAATATTTTAGAAAGTTAGTTAAGTGCACAATCTTAACCAAAAGTAATTCACAAAACTCAGGAGAGAAATCAAATGCTTGTTCGGAAAATCCCAAAGTCCATATTCAAACAAGCGTGTATGGAAGTCTTAGCAAGGACGAAAGAAAAAGTTAAACTCTACTTGGAAGAGAAAATCCGAGGCAAAAGTTTGCGTGTAAATTGGTAAAAGAAACAAGTGGTGCGTTACAAACGAACCGGTTTTCTACTAAATAAGGAAGCTTTTCAAAAACTTCATTTAAAATAGCGCATGCCAACTTAAAAATTAACTTCGTCAAAATCGAACAATGGTTTCAATCTCAATTAAGCAACAGAAAAAATAAATTCTGTTTAGAATTTCTTCAAAGAGAATTCAAAACTTCCTTAAAAGTTCAAAAACAAGACTCACAAGTGTTCTTGAAATCACCATCTCAAAAGGATATTCAGGAAGATTAGAATGTACTTAAAAGGAGTCAAGCCATAAAAGAAAGAATCTTAAATCAAAATAGTTAAAACAAAATCCACTAGGCGTGGGACATCAAACCAGCTTTCAATTGATTCAAAAGGATACAAAAATCACAGGAAAAGACAACTCAATCATTAGTAACTTCTCAAGAATAAATCTTTGACTAAAACTCTGTTAGAAACAATGAGAAGATAAACGATGCACTAATTTGAAACGAATCAAACTGACTCACATAAGGATGAAATTTACAAGAGATCGAAGGAGAACCAAAACCAATGGTAATGTTCACAAGGTGCAAAAGATTAGTTAAAGACAAAGTCAAGTATGGCATCCGTAGAGATGGAAGGCTTAAGAGAGAATTTAGTCCGTTCATAAGAAGAAAGCTATGAGTCCAACATTTTTAAAAGAAGTAGCAATGGCATAAACAATGTGGTATGCTAAATCAGACTCAAACCAAAAATAAATCAAGTGTAGTTCATCAAACGAAACTCAACCGAGACAAAAGTGGTAAATCCTTTCTTTTCAAAATTTTGAAAAATATCCAAATACAGAATCAAATGAAGATGTGCATTGGAACTATAGTAAAATTACTAGAAAGTCAAATTGTAATTTAAAGTAAATGCAGTTCCGTAAACCAGTAAAAGTACAGGCGAGATATTAGGAATAAATAGTTATTAAACTGTATAAGAAATCTTTAAGGTTTCATATATAGACAAGTATGTATCTATTCAACAGCAATGTTTATAAAAATCTCAAAATTGGCTGTGATCACTGTCAAATAAGAGAAAAATTGAATCAACAAGTTCTCTAAGAATGGGCTCGGAATCCGGAGTTAAAATGTACAACGCAATAGGATAAGTTCAAAGCTGTATCAAAGAACACGTGAATCAAGAAGAACTCAAACAGAGAAAGACAGATACAACAAGGATTTCAAACAATCATATGCACTTAGGATCAAACAAGAATACATATGAATAGAGGAATAGAGTGGAACATCAAACTACTTTTCAAGAGGAGTAGCAAACGAGAACTTCAAGTTAGGACATGAAAGAACAGATCGACTCGAGCAAAATCCAAGATACACAACTGAATAGCCTCGAGAAGTAGTTTCTAACGTTCCCAAAACCTGCGATTCGTTTTACTCAAAACTCGTATATCATCTATGACAACCCATTAGTGCTTTTATATACATAATTCACTAGTATTAAGCAGGCCAAACTTAATTCCAAGAATTATGCAATGCAAGACTAACAGCGTTAATCAACAGACTGTCATGTGCTTAAAGCTCTAATTCTCGTCATCCGACAAGACCTAATACATGACAAATGCTCAGAGTATGCAATTGAAGCATAGTCGGTCCATTCCTCAGGCTCTACAGGAAGAAATGCTCTGATACCATAATATAGCGCAATTCGATTTTGACAATGCCTTCCTAAATGACAAGCTAACTGAAACTGTATATATGATGCAACCACAGGGTTATTCTGTTACACTGGTACCAATCAAAAATGTTCACACACCAGTACACCACACAGAAGCACAAAATAGACCCGAACAGGGCACACATTTTAGTAGAATGACTAAACATTTTGGATGCGCATAAACTAGCCTATGTAGAGGCTTTTCTGGCAAAAGAGGCCGTGGACAGTAGTTCACAGTAATTCAGTAGTTCACAGTTTAACTAATAATAATTAATCACAATTATTCAACAAAGTTCACAGTTCATTTCAGTAACTTCATTTCACAGTTCACGGAAAAATAAAAAATTAAAGATCACAGTTCACACTTCACAGTTCACAACTATTCAACAAACAACAAAGTTCAGTAGTTCACAGCTTAACTAACAATAATTAATTAAAATTATTTAACAAAGTTCACAGTTCAGTTCAGTAACATCAGTTCACAGTTCACATAAAAATATAAAATCACATATCACAGTTCACACTTCACAGTTCACAATTATTCAACAAACAACAAATTTCAGTAGTTCACGACTTAACTAAAAATAATTAATCACAATTATTCAACAAAGCTCACAATTCAGTTCAGTTCAGTAACTTCAGTTCACATTTCACACAAAAAAATCGCAGATCACAATTCACACTTCACAGTTCACAATTATTCAACAAAGTTCACAGTTCACAGAAAAAAAAATCACAGATCACAGTTCACAATTCACACTTCACAGAATTGAAAAATTATTCAATTATAGTTAAAAAAATTGCCTAAAAGCTAGAAGAAGCCTTCAACAGAGCAATCGAGAGGGAGACAGAGACACCGAGACAAGGAGCACCTTCGAATGGGACAGTGACTGCGGTGGAGCAGAGCTAGCGCTGGCGGCGGCGTGGCTACGCGACGGAGGCTTCCACGTTCGCACGGTGGCCGCGCGATGGAAGGGAAGGAAGGTTGGGATGGCGGCTGCGCGATGGAGGGGAAGTGAGGGAGCAGGCAGTGGCTGTTCAAAGTTCCGACAGCGGCGGTAGCAGGCGGTGGCTGGATGGAGGTGAGGGACGACCAGGAGCTCAATGAGAGGAGCCCTGGACTGAGTGTCAGAGAGGCGTTCTGGATCTGGATTCTGGGTGATGGAGTCTGGGTAGGGCTATGTAAGTGACTTAGTGTGCACTGTGCAGCAGCTTGATGAAACGACGACGTTTGATTCCTTAATAAGAAAACCGGCCAAATCACGGTTCGGTTCGACCGATCGGTCCCCGACCGGTTCGACAGTTCAATTGTGGTTTTCGAAATTAGCGGTTTTATCATTTGCTTGATTTGTTTTTTCCAATGTTCTGAAAACTGGTTCGAACCGGCCGGTCAAACTGGTCAAACTGTGAATCGGACACTAAAGCGGTTCGAACATTAAGGAAAACCGTAAAATTAGAAAACCAGCATTGAACCGACGAATCGGCCGGTTACCGGTCGGTCGAACCGAACCGGGACCCGGCCGGTTTTTTAGCTGTGCAGCAAAACGCTGCCGTTTTGCGTTTTGTGAACCCTAATTCCCTTTGCCCTTCGCAGTTTCGTTTCACGCCCCACAGTTCAGCACTTCAGCTCCACTCTCATCAAGGGTCACTGGGTCAGAGAGATATAGAGAACGCCTGAACGCCATCACGATCCGTCGCGCCGTCAGCACTGTCGCGCCGTCAGCTCCGTCGCGCAGTCAGCACCGTCGCGCCGTCAGCTATGTCGCGCACTCAGCTCCGTCGTGCACTCAGCCACTTCGACCAGTCACCTCCGTCAAGCTCTGAGAGAAAGCAATAGAGTTCGGTTGAAGCGTTGAAGCCTGAAGCCTCAAGGTGCCTTCGAGCTCTGAGAGAAAGCAATAGAGTTCCAGGTAATTTTTATTTTAGTTATGAACTTATGATTGTTTGATTGAATCACTGAATAACTGTTGCATGATGAACTGACTATGAGTCTCTGATTCTGTGATGAAATCTGATACTGTGAACTCTGATGAAACTGTGAAATCTGATGAAACTGTGAACTCTGATTTTGTGAGCTCTGATTTTGTGACATGATTTTGTGAACAAAGAATTTTTTGAACTCTGATTTTGTGACATGATTTTGTGAACTCTGATTTTGTGAAATCTGATTGTGTGAACTCTGATTGTGTGAAGTGTGAACTCTGATTTTGTCAACACTGATTTTGAGACATGATGAACTGCTAAACTTTGAATTTTGGATGTTGTTTGTTCATTTGTTGTGAACTTTAGAGTTGAGATTATTGGGTTGGATTGCTGGTAATATTTAGGTATGGATGAAAGTATCAACCAAGAACTACCTAGGAATAATAATGCTGAAAATAATTCTGCTTCGAATGAACGTTCTCTTCCTCCCGCGAGTAACGAAAGTCAGTCACAAACTTCTAATGTTCGGGGGAAAACTGATCCTGCTTGGAGATACGTTGCTTTATAAAATATAAATGAAAAACCGCATTACCAATGCTTATTTCGTCTGAGTACTTTTGGGGGCAGGGAAATTAATAGAATAAAAAATCATTTGGCGAAGATAGGTGGAGACATTAAGAAGTGTTCTAAGGTCCCGTATGATGTAGAAAAATAAATGGAAGATTTATTGAAAGAGATTCAGAAAAGTAAAACTAGTATAAGGAAAGTAAGTTTCAACGAAGATGGTACCGATGAGTGTGAGGATGCAATTGATGAAGCAATACCGCAAGAAGAACAACAAACTCCGAGTCAGTTACCAACTAAGGAGGTTATTGGAGGCGATCCAACAAAGAAAGCAAAAACCATTATTCCTCCTATGTTTGCACCAAGAACAACTCCGGGAAGTCAACCAAGTCTGAAAAGTGTGTTTCAAAACATAGAGGCGCTTCATGAAGTTGATAAGCGAGTGGCTAGATGACTTTTGGATTGTAGGATTCCTTTCAATGCGGTTATGTCACCTTTTTTTCAAGATATGTTGGATGGTGTAGCTGGCTTTGGGCCTGGTTATAAAGGTCCTTCTTATGACTCTTTGAGGGTTAACTTATTAGCCGATCTCAAAAGGGAGTGTCAAATGGTTGTTGATAGCTATAGGTCGGCTTGGAAAGAAATTGGATGTACTCTCATGGCTGATGGTTGGACAGATCAAAGGCAAAGAACGTTGATTAATTTTTTGGTTTATTGTTCGAAAGGGTTATGCTTTGTGAAATCTGTAGATGCCTCAAGTATGGTTAAAAATGCTTCAAGCTTGTGTGACTTGTTTTCAGAGGTGATTGAATGGATTGGACCTAATAATTATTTCATCTTTTCATTTCATATCATTAGATTTTGTATAGCTAATATACTAGGCTTATCATATATTGTATTAAATTTGTTAGGAAGGAAAGAAAAAAAAGAAAGCAAAAGTCGCAATATGATCCAATCGATATTGAAACTATTGATAAGGTTGATTTTTGGGTGACGGAAGAGGTTGTTGAAAAAGAGCCTGATCTTCCAAGTAATATTGAAGACTTGCTTGGTGAGTATTATAGTTTATTGATCAGACAATAAATTACAATAGTTTTGATCTTTAATTTATTGATAATGTGTTATATTTTCTTAGATGAGATTGATGCTGATTTAGATCAAGGTGGTGGTGGTGGTAGTACTAGTACATTTTATGCTGCACCACTTGCTTTTTTTGGTCCAAGTAGTGGAAATGAAGGTGATGGAATAAATGACGCAAATCTGCAGCAAGTTATGGAGGATTTTGATGATTGATGACAAACTTGGATCATTTTGATGCTGCTATGTTATGTTTGATTGGTTGTTTTGTTTGTTGACTTTTGATTTTTGAATTTGTATTTGAATGAGATTATAACATTTGATTTATGTAATACTTTTAATTTGAATGATATTTTAAAGTTTAGATTAGACTATAATTATATTTTCATGTGCTTATTTATATTTTATTTATTATTTTATTATAAAACGGTTTTTACGGTTCAACCACGGTCGAACCAGTTGAACCTATAAACCAGTACTTAGAGTGATTCGATGATCGGTTCAGTTTTCAAAACCTTCGTTTTTTCAGCAGTTTACGATTCAACTGGTTCGGCCGACCAATCTAAACCGATTTTCAGAACATTAGTTATGGAGAATGCATGCGCGTGTGAGAGAGAGAAAGAGAGCTCTTGGGAAGTTTTGATGTTTGGGAAATAAAGTCCAGTAGCTTCAGTAAATTTGGGACTAACACAATTAACGCCAGTAATTGGAGGATTAATTTGGTTGAACAAAAATTACAGAATTAATTTGACTTATATGTTAGAAATAAGATTTGAGAGATCATTTTCACTGTTTACACATTATTTTACAAAAATTATTTGAGAGAGACGAATGTGAAATAAATTGAATAGTTATATAAAATTAAATAATTCTCTTTTGAGTAATTTTTGAGTTAAACAAAACAA
>NC_029793.2:141437812-141461769 GCF_000816755.2 Arachis ipaensis | reverse complement strand
CAGTAGAAATTAATTTTTCTTTTTATTCGTTGGGTGGTGATCCACGTGTATTGGCAGACCGCAGAATGTAAGAGTTCCTTTTTAAAACTTGCATTTTGAAGAAGCGCTGTAGTTCATATACCACACAATGAATTGTGAAAGTTTATAAGTGTTGAGAATTAGTCTTGACAATGTGAAATAGATATCTTAAAGTTGTCTATAAGAAGTATCTGAAATGGATGTTGTAGTATGCTATAATAATTAGCAAGAAATATCAGTTGTTATTGAATACGTAAGACTGTTATTGAATTGCTCTTTGTTTCAAAAGAAAATTTATCCTTTTATTCTTGCAGAGCATGTTTATTCCATAATTGTATGCAAATTTGTGTGGAACTTTTTAAGAATGAAATAGATCAAACTCTATCATCTACTCTGAAGCCCTTGGGATACCTCTTCACATCTTCACAATATTTGATTATCTGATTTTGGTGCTTTTGTGGTTTCCAATTCAATATTTGCTTCTGCCTCCAGCTATCTTATATAGTTGTGGTGGGGCATAATGGAATCATCAATGACTTGAGGAAAAGCAAAATGAAGCTCTTGCTCCTATTGCATGTACCGTGGATTGATATCTCATTTACCAACTGGCTACAAGTGGTATGGACGAGGATAAAATTGATAGTTGCATTATCTGAGTCACTTCTTTTTAAACAAGTAATCATATTATTGTTAGAGTCATTGAACTCACCTGCGAAGAGAGTTCATTTGTATTCTGCATCAAGTCCAAATACAAATTGCTGCTGACTGGGGCCCCTTAGTTGATGTTGTTGTTAATTGTTTCTTAAACCTTGGATCAAAGCTTTTGTGCAATGGATTCAGAAAGGGACACCTCCAGTATAATTTGGGTTTGGGAGCATGGTATGGCAATTTAACTCGAACTCAAATCTGATCAGTAACTTGTGTTTGGATTTTCAAGAATAGGAAGCATGTTGAGATTCACTGTAACAACTGGTACCTGAGGTAAGAAATTTAACAGCAATAGCAAAATAGAAAACAGAATTGAAGAGTGGATCAAAGTGATTAAAGGTTTAAAATCTAATAAGTGCATCTGTTGAAGAATGTTTAAGACCTTAGTCAGTGGTTGATAGCATAAAATGGTAGCATTATCTTTGATGTTCTAGTAGATTGTCACCTATGTTGTATATATAACTACAAATTTATTCAAGTCATACCATTATTTTAAATGTTAATCAGAGCTTCTCTTGCTGAATATATTTACTTGAAAGTTTTCCTTGTTCCCACCAATTTCAACAAGAGTTCTCATGTTGAAGCTACTCCTATATTTAGTATGTATTTTATGACTGGAAATTTTATGGAAGTGGTGGCAAAAAGAGTAAGTGCCTGCATACCTAGGACCTTTGCTTTTGATTAATTGTCATGAACCCAAGATTTAGGAATCCAATAGTATACATCTTTCATGCATTGCTTAGGTAGCGTTTGTTTTGAGGTACTGAGACAAAGACCGAGAGACTGAGACTCAGTATCGTGTTTGTTAGTTTAGAGACTGATACTAAAATTTTTGTCTGTCTCTAAAATTTCAGTATTTCAGTACCTCCAAAAAGTAGGACACAGGGGACTAAAATTTTTAGAGATAAAGACTGAAACTTTAATAACATTTTATACTTAAAATACTTTCATTTCAATTAATTAATTCCAATTTTACCCTTTGTGCAAATTAAATTAGAGTTTTATTCTTGTTTCAATTCCTGTCTCCCATTTTGCACCAAACAGAATACTGCGATTTATTCAATCTCTGTCTCTTGGTCTCTGTCTCTCAGTCTCAGTCTCAGTCTTTCCGTCTCTGTCTCTCCACCAAACGCTACCTTAGTGTTTTCCAACATTATGCATTAGATTATGCAATACTGATAGAGATAGCCATTGGGGATAATCATATGGACAAAAAGTAGAGTCACCAAGTTGAGATAAACAACAAAATAAACTGCATTGATGAATGAGAGTAACACTTACAATAACAGAAAGTCATTAAGCAATAAACATGGACTGACTTGATTTAATCAGTAGTGAAAACTTGGAAGACCTAAATGGGAGGGCGAAACCAAGCTTTCATGGTAAACATAGCAGTACTGATGACCTGCCATGTAAAGATTTCGTTGCGATGCTCGGCCATCATTTGCTTCAATAATAACTAAATTGAAAGATACATTATCATACGGACTGAAGAAAACAGCCAGAACGTCATCATTTTCCGTCATGTACATGGCTTTAAATGAATAACACGTTAGAGTTTCTTGATGCCGCTTACTAAATATGGTGATGAACTTAGTCCAAGACTCTTGGACTCCATAATCCTCCATCACCCAGAAGATCCAACGACCATACTTTTCCTTCAAACAAACACAAAGCCTGTCCCTCAACGCACCCACGGCAGGAACATAACGCTCGTCACTATTATCCATACCAGGCAGAGACAATGGGCAAAAATTCTCGTTGGCTAAGTGAAAGGAAAGGATCACCCATTCGAGAAAGTTGCTACGAGCCTGAGCTGCCCAATTTAGAGTGCCATACACAAACGTCCCTATCGCCGGCTTGGGGTCGTAAGATGGGGGATCTTGCACGATGGTTGTCCGAGAATTCGAACCGAAAGTGTGAATTTTGTGGCCATATAGAAACTTGTAATTATGATGCACACGATCATAGCCAAAACCATACATGTTACCCGGTTGCGACGCAATTTTCAACCAATCGGATGCTGATCTGGTACAGGGATTCCACAATCTGATGGATTGCCGCAGATAACCGGTAATCCAGCGGAGGCAGATCAAGCCATTGCAGGAACCCAAGATATCCAGACCAACATCCATCTCGAAGAACCCATCTTCATTAAGAGGGGAGGATGGGTTCGAAAATCGGATTTTGCGATCATTTGAAAAGCTATATATCAGTCGTGGGCGGGTCATGCTTGGATCTGCTCTTGACCAGTGAAGGTGGTCTCTGGCGAATACGGGGTTGGAGATGAGTGCATTCCATGATTTGCACACAATCTTCAATTTCACAAGGGTACTCGCCGGAACCCTCACCAGGATCTCCTCGATCACCTCGCTCGGAAGGATGGGTGGCGCCTTTGTTGGAGACAGGGGTTTCGGCCGCTTGTCGGTGGTTCCGAGAAGGTTTCCCCGCATTGTAACAGTAACACTAGTTAATAGGAAAAGTCTAGGGGGCAGCAATTTTATTGCATTTTGGCCAGCATGTAACCAGTAGAGAAAGGTGAGTCATTGGATGAAATCTCACGCCAATCTCACACCATCAAATCATCATTGATGGCTAGTTGATGGCTACCAATCACAAATGTTGCTGGCCCCCTAGCATTGCTCCTAGTTAATATGGTGTTTGGATTTAATTTTTAAATTTAATTACTTTATTATATTATCTTTTAATTTTTATTTAATCATATTTTCTAAATTTTAGAATAATAATGCTCCGTATTCATATAAAAAACTTAACTAAGTCTCCAAGCACTTTTTTTGTTAACGTCCCTCTCCCTTTTCCCCACGCGCGCCCCTTTCTCTCATATTAACGTAATAGAATTACGTAAACTTCTTCTTTAACATAGACATTCTTCAATGTTAACGATTTGGATACGCAATCTCTGTTGCTCATTGTTCTTCTTCTTTTTTCTTCTCTTCTATTCGTTGTTCTTTTCTGCTGCTCGTCCTTCTTTTTCCTATTCTTCTTCGTTTTCTTCTTCGTTTTCGGATTTCAATATTCTATCAAAACAATGAATGATTCAACTTCAAATCAGTTGAATGAGAGCAATTTGGATTATTCTTCTGAAACGAATCAAGCGAACGAGGTTTGGATTGTTTTTTGAATCGAATTGAATGGTGTTCATACCCTGACCCAAAACATAAGCCAGACCCAATAAAGCTGAAAAGGACCTACTGAGAGAGTAGCCTCTACCATATACCCGACCTCTTTGAGGAGGTCAGAATCGACGAAAACGGGCAGCTTATACTTACCCACGTAAGTAACTGCCTCCCTAAATCTCTCACCCACTTATAGAAGGGAGATCTCAACAGCCCTAAGATAAAGGGACGGTTATCCATCACCAGAAGTGGAACTACTCTAATGGTGGTTATTGGTTCATCACCTATAAATACCCTACACTCAGGTACCTTTAAGTTCCAATACATCAGAAACCTACTTAACCCCTTACTGACTTAGGAATTGGAGTGTCTTACAGGTACCACCCCCACCTTTTCAGACACGCAACTCAGACGGCGGCTCTCTGACACAGGACAAGTCGGAGACCACTCCCTCGAGCATTTGGGCCTCGCCTCAAAGCCCAAACATTATCCGGTTTCAGGTAACCCTCGGAACATTGGCATCATTGCCGGGGACCTGGAAAACAACACTCCATGGCAAACGATCAGTATGAAGACGGACGCACAGCGTCTAAATTAGAACAAGAATACCAAGATAGGATAAACAACAACCAAGCTCTAGTGATACATCCCCTAAGAATGGAGGGACCTCATGGTGAAGGCCCCTCCGATGACCAACACCAAAGGAGAATCCCATCCGAGGTTCGTCTCCCCGAAGGGGAAGAACAACCTCATAGCGCCGACCTCATGGGATTGCTACATGGACACCATGGTCGACTTAAACAACTGGAGCAGGAATTAGAGCAACAACGAAAAGCGGAGAAAAGCCTAAGGAAGGAGATCAAACGGCGAAGGGAGCTATAGGAGAGGCTCTCAAAGATAGAATCCAACCTTTGAAACAAGGATTCTCGCACAGTTCAGGAAGATAGCCCATTGGGAGGAGAAGATCCTTTCACCGAAGATATCATGCGGGCTAAAGTTTCTAGAAACTTTAAAAGTTCCGACATGAACCTATGCGACGGGACAACCGACCCGAAGCACCACCTCAACAATTTCAAGTCGGATGTATTTGGCTGACGCCTCAGACGCTACTCGCTGCAAGGCTTTCCCGACAATCTTGACAAACGCGGCCATGAAGTGGTTCGACAACCTGCCCCCTAGGTCGGTTATGAGTTTCGACGACCTAGTGCGTAAATTCCTTACACGATTTTCAATTAAAAAAGATAAGATCAAGCATGCACCCAGCCTACTCGGAGTCAAACAGGAGGTCAGAGAACCCCTGAGTGACTATATGGAAAGATTCAACAAAGCATGCTTGGAAATCCAAGACCTGTCTACTGAGGCGGTAATATGGGGCTGGTCAATGGTCTCCGAGAAGGACCCTTCTCCCAATTTATCTCAAAAAGGCACCTGACTTCTTTGAACGATGCAAGAGTGAGCTGAAAAGTACATCAACATGGAGGAAAATGCCAGGTTACAATAACTGAGATAGCGACTTGGGCATCCGCATCAGCTAAAGGAAAAAGAGAGGGAGCCCAAGAAGAAAGAAGAAGTCGGACCCGAGAAACCTAGAAGGTACCACAATTATACTCCGTTACGAGTTTCTCTCGTGGACGTTTATAGAGAAATCTGTCACACCGAGAAGCTCCCTCCCCCACGTCCAATAAAAAACAAAAAGGGTGGAAGCTATAATGAATATTGTGAGTACCACAAGCTGTACAGACATTCAACAAATGACTGTTACGACCTAAAAATATGATAGAAAAGCTGGCCAGGGAATGTCGGTTAGACAGATATCTCATGGAAAGGTCAAACAATCACAGAAAAAGAAAAAGAGACGACGAAGAATTTGACCGAAGAGGTCCGCTCCCACAGACTCTAAAACGACACGTTCACATGATATCGGGAGGATTCACTGGAGGGCGGTTGACCAAGTCGTCTCAGAAGAGACATTTAAAAGAAGTCTACCAAGTTGGGAATGATGGACCCGATCTCCCAACAATCTCTTTCACCAAAGAAGACGGACAGGGCATTGTACCCGGGCACGACAATCCAGTAGTAATCACCATGATCCTTGCCAATGCTCACTTGCACAGAACCCTGGTAGACCAAGGCAGTTTAGCCGACATACTATTTAAGCCAGCATTTGAATTCGCAATTGAGTTAGTACCTGGAGCCGGTCCGATATCGATTACTCCTTACAGGATGTCACCTTTAGAAATGGCTGAGCTGAAAGCTCAGCTGGAAGATCTGTTGAGTAAGCACTTCATTCGACTAAGTGTTTCTCCGTGGGGAGCACCAGTGTTACTGGTAAAGAAGAAGGACGGAAGTATGCGCTTGTATGTCGATTATCGGCAACTGAATAAGATTACTGTGAAGAATAAATATTCATTACCTAGAATCGACGACCTAATGGAGCAGTTACAGGGTGTCGGTGTGTTCTCTAGGATTGATTTGCGATCCGGGTATCATCAAATAAGGGTTAGAGGTGAAGATATTCTGAAAACTGCTTTTAGAACACGTTATGGTCATTATGAGTATACGGTGATGTCTTTCAGATTAACCAATGCTCCGGAAGTATTCATGGATTATATGAACAGGATTTTCTGGCCGTACCTGGACATGTTTGTTATTGTCTTCATTGATGATATCCTTGTTTACTCTAAGACTGGAGAAGAGCATGCTGATCACTTGCGAACTGTACTGCAAATTTTGAAAGACAGGAAGTTATACGCTAAGTTATCTAAATGCGAGTTCTGGAAGAGTGAGGTGAAATTTCTTGGTCACGTAGTGAGCAAGCAAGGAATAGCTGTGGATCCTGCTAAGGTAGAAGCGGTAATGAATTGGGAGCGACTAACTTCAGTGACAGAGATCAGGAATTTTCTAAGTTTGGCGGGGTATTATCAAAGATTCATTAAGGGATTTTCACAGCTTGCCTTACCTTTAACTAAGTTGACTAGGAAGGATACGCCTTTTGTCTGGACTTCGGAGTGCGAAGAGATTTTTCAAGCATTGAAGCAAAGGTTGACTACTACATCTGTGTTGGTATTGCCTCAGCCAAGTGAACCGTTTGAAGTGTACTGTGATGTATCATTAAAGGGTTTGGGGTGCGTTCTGATGCAGCACCGAAATGTTGAAGCATACACCTCATGGCAATTAAGGCCGCATGAGATGAACTATCTGACTCACGACTTAGAACTTGCTGCAGTTGTGTTTGCTCTAAAGATCTGGAGGCATTATCTCTATGGCGTTAAGTTTTGCATTTTCTCAGACCATAAGAGTTTGAAGTATCTATTTAAGCAGAAATAGTTGAATATGCGTCAGAGGAGGTGGATGGAGCTTCTGAAAGATTATGATTTCGAATTGAATTGCCATCCTGGAAAAACAAACGTTGTGGCGGATGCCTTGAGTCGGAAGTCTTTGAATGCATCTTGGATGATGCTACGAGAAGAAGAGTTACTAAAAGCATTTCAGGGTTTGAAATTGGGAGTTCGGGAAGAATCTGGAATTCTGTGTTTGAGTCAGTTGCAAATTTCAAGTTATTTTAAATAAGAACTTCTGAAGGCTCATCAAGATGGTGAAGCGTTACGTAAGGTATTGCCGGCAATTGAGCAAGGAAAACAGTGGAGAGTGCCAGAAGATAAGGATGGTTTATGGAGGTTTAAGAACCGAATTATTGTGCCAGATGTCGGAGATGTGCGACAAAGTATCTCGAAGGAACCTCATAAGAGCGGGTTTTCAATCCATCCAAGAAGTACCAAAATGTATCAAGATTTGAAATCAATGTTCTGGTGGCCAGGAATGAAGAATGATGTGGCATTGTATGTATCTAAATGTTTAACATGTTAGAAGGTTAAAATCAAACATCAGAGACCATCAGGAACCCTTCAGCCTTTAGAGATTCCACAATGGAAATGGGAGAGTATCGCAATCGACTTCGTGATAGGTTTTCCTAGGACTCGGACTGGTTATGACGCTATTTGGGTGGTAGTGGATCGACTAACAAAATCAGCTCACTTTCTCCCCATCCGGATAAGTTGCACAATGGAAGAATGGGCTCGAATGTACATCAAAGAGATTGTCAGATTGCACGGCGTGCTTTCTACCATTATATCTGACAGAGATCCTCGTTTCATATCAAGGTTCTAGGGAGCCTTTCAGCGTGCATTTGGGACTCAGTTGAGTTTGAGTACTGCATATCACCCTCAAACAGATGGTCAATCAGAGAGAACTATCCGGACTCTAGAGGATATGCTAAGGGCTTGTGTTTTAGACCAGCCGGCAAGCTGGGATCGATATATGCCACTAGCGGAATTTGCTTATAACAACAACTACAATACGAGCATCGGAATGGCTCTGTATGAGGCTCTATATGGCAAGAAATGTCAATCTCCGCTATGTTGGTATGAAACTGGAAAAAAGAGCTTATTAGGGCCTGAGATGATAACTAAAACTACTGAGCAGATAAAGAAGATACGTAGTCGAATGCTGGTAGCCCAAAGCTGTCAAAAGATCTATGCTAATCAAAGGAGAAAGCCTTTGGAGTTTGAAGAATGAGAGCATGTTTTTTCTGAAGGTTACACCAGCCACTGGAGTGGGAAGAGCCATTAAGACTAAGAAACTGAATCCCCGTTATATTGGACCGTTTGAGATCCTGAAAAGAATTGGGCCGATGGCTTATAGAAACGCCTTACCTCCGTATCTTTCGAACTTGCACGACGTGTTTCATGTGTCACAGCTTCGAAAGTGTACTCCTGATGCAAGTCATGTTCTGGAATCGGAACCGATTCAAGTGAGAGAATATCTAATACTTCCAGTAATTCCGGTGAGAATTGATGACATTAGCGTTAAACGATTGCGCGAGAAAGAAGTATCACTAGTAAAAGTAGCTTGGAGTCGAGCTGGTATTGAGGAACATACTTGGGAGCTCGAATCAGATATGCGAAAAGACTACCCACATCTCTTTTCAGGTAACTAAATTTGAATTTTGAGGGCAAAATTCTTTGTTAGATGGGTAGGATATAAACCCCGTTAAATTAAAAAATAATTAGTCAATAAATTAATTTTTAATAAAAAAATTAGAAATGTGAATATTATATTAAATTAGGATAGAGCTAATCAAAACGAGAATTTTGACACTAATTTCGAAGAATTCGGTCCAAGATTGGACCGAACGGGCCGAACCGGTTGAGCCGGACCCAAACTGGGCCCGTGGGCTCAACCGGCTTAGCATTTAAAAGAACCGAAGCCCATCTTCTTCCTCCCCATTCACCAAAGAACGCTGAAACAGCAGGGAAGAGGAGAAGAAGATTAACCCTTACGCTAACTTTAAAATCCCGTATTTCCTCCGTTCGAGCTCCGATCGCCGCACCGTTTGTGGCTACGTGACCACCGCATTGAGCTCTACGTTTCTACCAGAACAATTTTATAGGTAACCCGCTTATTCACTCTCAGCCTCTTCTTCCCCAATTTTCGAAAATTAAGTGGAAGTATTGAATTTCTTTGCTCTTTGATGTTTTAGGATCCAATTAGCTTTAGGAAAACGTTCACTCTTGCTTATACGAAGCTTGGGTAAGGTGAAGATATCATAAATCCTATTTAACTTACTAAATTTATGCCTTGGGTATTAAATTGGGTATATATGTGTTATGAATGTGTATTAGGTTATGAATAAATAATTGGAGCTTGAAATTGTGGATATTAGAACTTAGAGGAAGCTGTTTTATTGAACTTTTGGGGGGATGTGTTTATTTCAGTAAGTTACCTTGGACAATACGTGAAAACCGGCCAAGGTATGGTTTAGGTTTTTTGTATTTAATATATAATATTCTGTGAAAACTTAGCCTAGATGACCGTAGGATAAGTTGGAATGCATGTGTATATTTATTGTTTAGTATCTTGTTGAGAAACATGTTTGGTTTGGTGCTTGTTGATTAATTGATGATTTGGTAAATTATTGATTTGAGGTATGATTATTGTGGTGGTTGTTGTGATGAGAATTGTGTTATAAGCCTAGGATTTGTAAACTATGGTTTTTGGTTGGTTTTGGTTGATGGATTTGAATAGTATATCTGTATTAATGTTTATTTGAGGTAGGTTTATTGTGGTGATTGTTGTGATGATGAGGAAGGGTATACTGTATTGAAAAATGCAGGTTTGGTGATGAAAATAATCATTTTTGAATGGAAATGAGGTTTGGGAATTTTGCAAAATTTGGTTTTGGGCCAAACTTCGGCGAGCTATAACTTAGCTTCTGGACCCTCAATTTGTTTCCAACTTGTTTTAAATTAAAATTGGGTTCGTGAAGTTTATGCTGTTCGAAGAACGGATGAAAAACGATTTAAAATGATTAAGTTATGAGCGTCGGAAGTTTGGTTAAAAATTATGTAATTCTGCAGCTTTCTGCCTAATCAGGCTTTTAGGAAAACGTACGCCCACCCGTACGCATGGCATGGAATTTTTAACTGTGCGTACGCGGGTAGCCCTATGTGTACGCATAATAGACCAGCATGCATGTCCACGCGTACGCATAGCCCACGCGTACGCGTGACATGAAGTATTCATCTACGCGTACGCATGACAAGGGGATGCGCGCGTGAGCTGCCTTTTTACACTCCCACGCGTATGCGTGAGCCACGCGTACGCGTGGCCCCTATTTCAGCAAACATATTTTTTCTGAGTTTTAAACCCAATTTCAAACTTCTATACATCTATTTTCATTCTTCTAGTCATAAATAACAGTATTAAGTTTGATAATCAAGTGAAGTTAGGAAATGGGGATAACTTGGGGGTGAAGTAAAGCTGAAAAGGCGTTGAATTGACTATGAAATGTTATGAATGATTATGTATGATATTTGGCTTGAATAATCAAATGATCTGAGATATGAGATTCCCTGGGTAAAGTACCGTGGCTTGCCACCACGTGATTTCCGGAGCTCGGCCTTGAGGGTTGCCTTTTCCTCCTCCAGCTCCTTTTCTACCCCCCGAAGAGTGGCCACCTCGGCCTGAAGGGACTCCAAAGAACGTTAAGTGGCATTCAGAGGAGTCCTATCCAGCTCTTTCAGGAGGGAAGTGCAATCCTCAGTAGTCCTTATCCCTCCCCAAATCAAAACCTGGAGATGATTTCTGATCGAAGCATCATCCATAGAAATGGAACTGCGGGGCATAATGTGCTTCTCACAGAATTTCACTCCGTCAAATCCAGCGTTGCCAATATTGGAAAAATCAGGCTCCAAGGTTTTTCTCTTCTTGGAACTTGGCTCCGAGAAGGGAGGGATAGGTGGGATAGCAACTAAAAAAGGAAGAGGAGGAGGAGGAGGAAGAGGATTTACCAACTTACCCAGGGAAGAGGAAGAGGTCCCCGAATCCGACTTCTGAGGAGAAGGTGTCGCCGACGTTCTGCCCTCTTGCGATTGAGCAGCTCGGGCGCGAGCGTTCCTCTTTGCTTCCTGGACCTTAAGGTACGCCTTAGATCCACTTTTCATTTTTTCTGAAAAAGAAACTTGAGGGCGTTAGCAAACAGGTCAGAAAAGCAGATAGGTCGGAAAAGCAAAAAAAAAATCTACAAATAAAAAGTAAACGGCTACCTAGCTTGGTACCAATATAACTTGGAATTCCGAGAAGGAACTTTTTTGTGTCGAGGTTTGGAGCCCACCCCCAAGCCTCTCAGAGAAATTCGACCACATCCTCTTCGACTTCGTCCAAATCTACTAAATTTTATTTTTCAACAGAGGTTGTCTCTATCCAATATAGTGGAAAGTGAGGCTCATTATTCTCATTTAGAAAAAAGGGATGGTGACCCTCTACGGCTCGGACTTTGAAGAAGAAATTCTTGAAATCATGGAAGAATTCGTCAAAAATGGAAAAGACTTTCTGACCTTGAATGGCTTGGAAGGAAACCTATTACTGTTTGTTTTTATTAGAAGTGGCACTAAAGGGTTTGGTAAGATGAAACAGAAAGAAGAATATCTTTAAAGAAATTGGAAAACCAAGCTTGCGACTGACAAGCTGGTAGATTTTCATGAAACCCCAAGAATTTGTTGGGAATGGGCTACTCTGCAGTAAGACAGGACTTCCGTTTCAAAATCAGAAAAAGGAAAAGTCACCCCAAGCCGGGTGAAAAAACAATCATACATGAAAATGAAGTGGGGTTCAGAATCTATAACTCGACCAAAATAGACTCGATCCTCAGAATCAGGGGCAACCAATTCGTACTTCACTTCATCCTCCCCAGAACTGCAGAACCTGTGGTGCTTTCGAAACTCATCCACAAAACACTATCTACTAAAGGAATTTCACAAAGAACTGAGACATCTACCCATCTCAACAAGTCCTTAGGAACCCTCGAAGACATTTTGGAAACAGATGATCGAGACATATAGGATGGTATACCTACATTACACAAAAAAGGGAATCATTACAAACAAGTTCGAAACAGGGGCAGTTTTCTTTTAAAGAGCAGCCCATAGACACAAAGAAATAAACTTTTAAAGAAAAAGCGAAACACAACAGGTCTTGAAGGCTTCTAACGAGTACAGCAACAAGACGACAATAGAGACATATAAAACCACATAAAATCCCTTGACAGTCACCTAGTTCATCAGGCAGAAATTGCAGAAACAGTAAAGAATGCCGTAAAGCCAGAAAAAAGTTTAAACAGTAAGGAACTAACCTTTCTTTGGAGAAGAACGAAGAGAGGGAAATCTCAACAAAGGAAGAGCAAGCATTTTGAAGCACCAAACACTGGAAGACGAAGGAAGCAAGAAAGAAAGTTCACAGAGGAAGACGAAAAAGAAGAAAGAGAAAGAGGGAGAAAGCGTAAAACGTCCCACTCATTTAAATGGTTTGCCGTTACCAACGTAACTGCCCCCCACGTGTTAATGCGAAAAGCTAACGGATGCGACGGTTGGCAACCTGAAATCACGTCACTTTTATTCAAAATCACATTGGTTTTTCGACTTGACAAAAGATACCGACCTAAATATCTCCGACTTCACTCATACTTGAATCCGACTCAAAGTAAAGAGATCGGACTCAAGTAGGGGCACTGTTCATACCCTGACCCAAAACATAAGCTACGCCCAATAAAGTTGAAAAGGCCCTACTGAGAGAGTAGCCTCTACCATATATCCGACCTCTTTGAGGAGGTCGGAATCGACGAAAACGAGCAACTTATACTTACCCACGTAAGTAACTGCCTCCCTAAATCTCTCACCCACTTCTAGAAAGGAGATCTCAACAGCCCTAAGATGAAGGGACGGTTATCTACCACCAGAAGTGGAACTACTCCAATGGTGGTTATTGGTTCATCACCTATAAATACCCTGACAGACTCAGGTACCTTTAAGTTCCAATACATCAAAAACATGCTTAACCCCTTGCTGACTTAGGCATTTGAGTGTCTTGCAGGTACCACCCCCTACCTTTTCAGACACGCAACTCGGACGGCAGCTCTCTGACGCGGGACAAGTCGGAGACCACTCCCTCAAGCATTTGGGCCTCACCTCCAAGCACAAACATCATTCGGTTTCAGGTAACCCTCGGAACAGAATACAATTGCTAAATTTAATTGAATTGAATGTACGCAAGTATTCTGAATTGAATTGAATTGATAATCTCTAAATTGTAGACATAAGTGTTTTGAATTTGATTTTATATAGTGGATAATGTTCCGTTCATTTAGTACTATATAGTTGATTCACCTTAATAACGTCTTCGGTTCATTATGCAGAAAGCTGTTTTGAATTTGATTTTATACAATGGATAATGTTTCGTTCATTTAGTACTATACACTTGTTTCACCTTAATAACATGTTTGGTTCATTCTGCGAAAAAGCTATTTTGAATTTGATTTTATTTAATGGATAATGTTCCGTTCATTTAGTACTATATAATTGTTTCACCTTAATAACATGGTCGGTTCATTCTGCAGACCAGGTGTGTTGTGGATGAACAATTTGTTCCGAAATAGTTTTATTGGTAAAATAAAATAAAATAAAACAGTAAAAACCCGAAAAATATAATTTTATTGGTAATACAACAATAAGGCATTAAGCAGTAAGTACAGTGAAAGCTGGATATAAACTAATTACAACAGAGATAAAATTACAAAGTAAAGACACAAAACAAACGTATGCATGTTAAAGCCACTAAAAATTGAGGTCTTTTCTTGATTTTGCTTATACATCGGGATTTGATTGTATCCCGAGTAGGCGTCCAAAAAGGACAAGTATCTGTTGCCTGAAGTGGAGTCGACCAGAGCATCGATGCTAGGGAGTGGATAAGGGTCCTTAGAGCAAGCTTTATTGAGGTCAGTGTAATCGACGCACATTCTCCATTTTCTGTTTTGCTTTTTTACCAACACCACATTGGCCAGCCAAAGCGGATACTTGACCTTCCTTATGAATCATGCATCTAGCAGAGCCTGCACTTGTTCTTTGACGACTTGTGTTCGCTCTAGTCCGAGCTTTCTACGTTTTTGCTGAATAGGTCGAGAGCCTGGGTACATAGCAAGCCTATGGTATAACAAGTCGGGATCTATACCGGACATGTCAGAAGCTTTCCAGGCAAAGAGGTCAGAGTTTTTCCTTAATAATTCAACGAGCTATTTCTTCAGGCTTTCTTTCAGGTTCGCCCCTATACTCGTTGTTTTGTCGGGGTGGTCTCCGATTTGTATCTCCTCTGTTTTGCCTTCTGGTTGGGGTCGTAGTTCTTCTCGAACTCGAACTCCGCCTAACTCAATTGTATTGACTTCTTTGCCCTCTGAGCTGCCTTTCAAACTGAGGCTCTCATTATAACATTTTCTTGTTAGCCTTTGATCTCCTTTTAGCTGTGAAAAACTTCATGCAAAGATGTGGGGTGGAAACGACGGCTGCAAGTCAATTTAGGGTTGTCCGACCTATTAGGGCATTGTATGTTGAATTTTCGTTGACTACAATGAAGTCGATACTTAGTGTCCTCGACCTGGCTCCCTTTTCGAAGGTGGTGTATAATGAGATGTAACCTAGAGGTCGGATCGGGATATCTCCCAGTCCAAAGAGGCTATCCAGGTATGCCCTTAGATCCTTTTCCTCTAACCCGAGCTTGTCAAAGGCGGGCTTAAACAGGATATCCGTAGAGCTGCCTTGATCTACCAAAGTCCAATGTAGGTTAGCATTTGCCAGGATCATTGTTATTATTATTATTATTTTAAAGTAGTTAAAGGAAATAGGAATATACAAGGTAAAGTATTTGGCAACGGAAAAATTTTTAAATAACTTTAAATGATTAAATTATCATTATTTAAAAATAATTTTTGAAAAATTTAAAAATAAAAGATAAAGAGAGAGTGTTAGTTATAAATTAAGAATTTAATTTTGATGCATCTATCGAATAAAATATTTTACAAAATTATTTAATTTTATTTGTTCTTTTTGAATGATCATTTTTACATAGTTAATAAAATAAGAGAAATGATTAAGACTATTAGAATTTATCCCTTTTGACAATTATTTTTAGCTGTTAATTCAATTTTTTTCGTTCAGTAATTCAACGACATACTTTTATTCAACACTTTTAAATATTGATGACTATCTGATAGTCAAAAATAATAAATTCTAATGGTCTTCTAGCATTTTTCATTAAAACTATAATTATTTAAATGTATGTATAAAATGCTAAAACAAATTTATTAGTGTATTAAAATTAAATTTCTAAACTAAATAAATATTACTTGAAATTTAAACAGCTAGATACAACCATCAATAAGCAAGACATAGGAGCCTTAAAAGTTGATCTTATCTACCAACCCAAAATCAGCACTAATAAAATATGTGTATGCATTTAGATCTTTACCATTTTGTAAATAAAGATTTTTTTCTTTTTTACTTTTCCATCAACTGAATGAAAAAAATAAATAAAACGACCTCCTTAAGTGAACTGAAGTATGCAAACATTGAAGAACATACCAGGATGCAACCACTTTGCAAAAAATTGATGTATCATAATTGCTTCTGGGCCCTCACTGATATATGACTTTGTCATTGTGTTTATGATAGTTTTTGCATGTCAACCTCACGTATACTAATACAAGTGAACCCCAGAATCATGCCCCTTACAACTATATATATAGTGTGAAATTAATGTTTCTATGCATGTGTCATGTGAGTCTGTGACACTGCTAACCCCATCCAAAATCCAAAGAAGTTGTGTGTGTTGAAGTGGTTAACCCCTGACACACTCTTTTGCTCTGTCCCTCATTATAGAAGATGCATGCTTTCTTGTCAAATGAAGGGTGCAAAACATCATCACTCATACTAGTCACTTGGCATGATAGAACTTCAAATAACTGCTTGTAGTATCAGAAATCCTTTTTTTATTGAGCTTATCCAAGTTCAAGATCGGCTCATTTAATTTATGAGCTCAAGATTAACTCACCAGCTTACGAGTTTAGCTTATCGAGCTATTAACGAGTCGAGTTAGAGCTTACTTGACTACTGAACTTTGTTGTTTGTTTAATAGTTGTGAATAATTATTGTTAGCGCTGTGAACTACTGAACTTTGTTGTTGTTACTTCACTGGGTTGAATAATTATTGAATAATTTTTACTGTTAAGATTATTCAATTATTGGGTTGGAATGGTTTGCCGTGGGTTCTTGTGAACCTGTGATATTGTAATTGGATTTATTGTTATTGAATTGCTGATAATTTTTAGGCCTATAACTGCCAACAATGGCTGACCAACATCCAAATAGACCGGTCAAGCTCAGGTTGAAGTTCCTAACGAAGACCATTACTACCGGCGATGCTACCCTCCTCAAATCGAATTGTACGAAGAAAAAAACAAGGTTAATGCAACTTTCATCTTTGAATTTGTCTAATTTCGGGGTCTCGAAAGGCGGCGTGGAAACACATAAGAACTCTTTGCTTATTTCTTTTTTTGAGGATCGGCGAATCAAATAATATTTTTGTTCCAATTTCACCTTGAATTGGTCGAAATACGCGAATTTTCTTACTTTTCGTGGAGAATTAGATCTAGTAACTAGCGGTTTATGGCTGACTGATATTGCGCACCATCATCTAGCTATAAATATTGTTTAAACCTATAAAAACCAAAAATTAACAGTTTGTGACAAAGTAAGGAACCGTACATATCACGAGGTTGTTCTATCATACCAGTAAAATTCGTGACTAAGGTAATTAATTACAAACTTTTTTTCCATTCTTATTGTTCTTTTGTTACTAATTGCATGCATTTTCAGGCGGTTTTGGTTCTTGGATAAGGTACAGGCATCCTATCCATTTTTTGTGCTAAGGTTGGGGCAACCAAAGTAAATTCTTTCTCTATATTTTAATTCATATAAATTTTGTAAATTCGTCTGAATATGCAAGTAATCATAGGTGTTGGAACTGACTTAGCATCAATCTGCAATATTTGTATAACACATCTTTTATGAGGCCATAGGAATCTCTACAATGTACCTACGTTTTCTCTCAGCCCTCCCATTTTGTTGATGGGTGTGAGGGCATGAGAATCTATGAACAATACCATGCATAGTTAAAAAAGAAGAAAATGAAGATGACAAATACTCCCTGCCATGATCATGATCAGATTGCAGGGACTTAATCTTGAGACTTCTCCATTTGATTTTTAAATTACATGAATGACGGTAAAACTTGTGATTTTGTTTGAAGTAAAAAGACTGAAGTAAGTCTATAAATGCATCCACAAAAGAAACATAATATCGAAAACCATGATCAGATAACATGGTGCTGGACCCCAAACATCAGTATAAATCATCTCTAAAGGTGCATGAAATTGAAAAGAATCAGATTGAAATGGAAGAGCATGCATCTTTGCCATGCAACAGTATTCACAAACCTGATTGTTCGTTGTATTATTATTAGAAATAGGAAGATTACATTTAGAAATGACATTCTTGATTACATTGGATGAAGCATGACCTAATCCATCATGCCAAAGAGAAAATGCGGGACAATTAGCACTGAAACTTCTAGGAACAAATTGAGAACTACATTGATTATCTCTAGGAAAATGAACTTGCTGGTTTGAGACAGATTCATTAGAAGTAGATGAAGTAATAGCAATTCTTTGAAATTCATATATGTCATGCTTAGGTATGCCACGGAGGAGTATCTCCTGAGTTTCCTGTGATTTAACACACAAAAAGTGGGATGAAATTCAAAGAAACAGTGAATATCTTCTACAAATTCCTGAACACTAAGTTCTGTGACATATCAGGGGCATGAATGATATTTTCTTAGAAAAAAGTGTCGATTTGTATCTAAAGAAATGAGATAAGTGTGGCCAATGTGTGCAATGGGAGTACCTGTTCCATTACCTAACAAAATGTGGTCAGAACCATTAAATTCGGATGCTGTTAAGAGATATGATTGATCGGGGGTGATATGGTGAGATGCACTAGTATCTGGAAACCAGGAATTGTTTGAAAATTTTGCAGCAGTAGAAAGATAAGCTCTTGGATTGTGGTATGATGCTGGTGGAGGAATTAGTGGGCCTGAGTTTGAACTCAAAGAAGGTAAAGATGCTTGATAATTTTGATTGTAACAATGGAAACAGGTCAAGGCAGATCCTTGTCCACGGTCTCTTCTGCCAAACCTCTATATAGGCTAGCGTATGCACATCTAAAATGTTTGGTCATTCTACTAAAAATTGTGCCCTGTTCGAGTCTATTTTATGCTTCTGTGGTGTACTGGTGTGTGAACATTTTTTATTGGTACCAGTGTAACAGAATAACCTTGTGGTTACATCATATATACAGTTTAAGTTAGCTTGCCATTTAAGAAGGCATTGTCAAAATTGAATTGCCTTAAGGGTCAGATGACACTGCTATAGATTAAATCACACACAGTACTTGGTCTAACCACTGGGCTATATATTTGTTCATAGCCAACTCCCTCAGCTTGGTGAAAACCTCTGCCCACAAGTCTTGCCTTATATCTCAAAATCTTCCCATATACTCTTTGGAGGGAGAATATCCACTTGGCTGCGAATTATGATAGTTACATTTTTAAGTCAGTCCCTTATCTTATTCATTCATTTTTTCAATTTGTTTCTTGTTTGTCTTGCCTAGGTATATGCAGTTGATGCCCGCACCGACATTGCCGGGGAGGTAATCATCCAAAATCACAATCTTATTCTTAAGTTTAGCTTGTGTCTAGTTAATTTCCTGTCACAGAAAATTACTAAGAACCAACTTTGTTTAAAGCTAAAACTATCACATAAGTGTCGCTTGTGTTCTTGGTTTCCACTGTTGTACCGAATGGGCGATTTGAGGTAACAATAAGTTTTAAACTTCGAAAAGGTTTTTGTACTTTTCTACTTTAAATTATGATGGTCTAGCAAGTAGAATGACCAAACATTTTGGATGTGCGGTCTGAATTTGATTTCACTTTTATTATTTTTTTTTGAATTGGATAACGAAATCAAATTGTCACTGGCTAAATCTTAATTTAAACAATTAAGAAGACTTTTTGGTTGCGAAAATCATTTTGGTTTCTTCAACTCCTTAAAGTATATAAAATTTTTATTGAATTTTACTTGCTTTGTGTTTCGAAAGAGTATTATCTTGTTCAGTTTCTATTTGAACATCCTACTCATCAACATAAAGCAAGTAAAATTCAATAAAAATTTTATTTACTTGAAGGAGTTGAAGAAACCAAAATTATTTTCGCAACCAAAAGGTCTTCTTAATTGTTTAAATTAAGATTTAGCCCGTGACAATTTGATTTCATTATCCAATTCAAAAAACAAAAGTGAAATAAAATTCAGACCGCACATCCAAAATGTTTGGTCATTCTACTTGCTAGACCATCATAATTTAAAGTAGAAAAGTACAAAAAAAAATTTCGAAGTTTAAAACTTATTGTCCATAGTAACCTACCTCAAATCGCCCATTCGGTACAACGATAACATCTGAAAGATCATTTGCGGCAACAATATTTGTCAGTTGTTTGTAGAAGGGTAAAAGTAAGTGGAAACCAAGAACACAAACGTAACTTGTGTGATAGTTTAAGCTTTAAACAGAGTTGGTTCTTAGCAATTTTTTGTGACAGGAAATTAACTAGCCACAAGCTAAACTTAAGAATAAGATTATGATTTTGGATGATTACCTGCCCAGCAATGTCGGTGCCGGCATATACCTAGGCAAGACAAACAGAAAACAAATTGAAAAAATGAATGAATAAACAAGGAACTAGGAACTGACTTAAAAATGTAACTATCATAATTCGCAGCAAGTGGATATTTGCTATCCAAAAAGATCAATATGGGAAGATTCTGAGATATAAGGCAAGACTTGTGGGCAGAGGTTTTCACCAAACTGAAGGAGTTGGCTATGAACAAATATATAGCCCAGTGGTTAGACCAAGTACGGTGTGTGATTTTATCTATAGCAGAGTGATCTGGATGACCTTTAAGGCAATTCAATTTTGACAATGGCTTCCTAAATGGCAAGCTAACTGAAACTGTATATATAATGTAACCACAGGTTATTTTGTTACACTGGTACCAATCAGAAATGTTCACACACCAATACACCACACAGAAGGACAAAATAAACCCGAATAGGACACAATTTTTAGTAGAATGACCAAACATTTTGCATGTGCATAAGCTAGCCTATATAGAGGTTTTTCTGACAGAAGAGGCCGTGGAAGGACGTGGTCAAGTCTGTGGCAGAATATGACATTCTGCCTTGACCTGTTTCCATGGTTACAATCAAGATTATCAAGCATCTTCACCTTCTTCGAGTTCAAACTCAGGCCCACCAAATCCTCCACCAGCATCATACCACAATCCAAGAGCTTATCTTTCTACTGGTGCATCTCACCATATCACCCCCAATCAATCAAATCTCTTAACAGCATCCAAATTTAATGGTTCTGACCACATTTTGTTAGGTAATGGAACAGGTACTCCCATTGCACACACTGGCCATACTTATCTCATTTCTTTAGATACAAATCGACAATTTTTTCTAAGAAAATATCATTCATGCCCATAATATGTCACAGAACTTAGTGTTCAGAAATTCGCAGAAGATATCACTGTTTCTTTGAAGTTCATCCCACTTTTTGTGGTGTTAAATCACGGGAAACTCCGGAGATACTCCTCCGGAGCATACCTAAGCATGGCATATATGAATTTCAAAGAATTGCTATTACTTCATCTACTTCTAATGAATCTGTCTCAAACCAGCAAGTTCATTTTCCTAGAGATAATCAATGTAGTTCTCAATTCGTTCTTAGAAGGTTCAGTGCTAATTGTCCCTCATTTTCTCTTCGGCATGATAAATTAGGTCATGCTTCATCTAATGATATCAAGAATGTCATTTCTAAATGTAATTTTCCTATTTCTAATAATAATACAACGAACAATAAAGTTTGTGAATACTGTGGCATGACAAAGATGCATGCTCTTCCATTTCAATCTGATTCTTTTCAATTTCATGCACCTTTAGAGATGATTTATACTGAGTTTGGGGTCCAGCACCCATGTTATCTTATCATGGTTTTCGATATTATATTTCTTTCGTGGATGCATTTACTACACTTACTTCAATCTTTTTACTTCAAACAAAATCACAAGTTTTACAAGCATTCATGCAATTTAAAAATCAAATGGAGAACCACATAGGTCTCAAGATAAAGTCCCTCCAATCTGATCATGGCAGGTAGTATTTGTCATCTTCATTTTTTTCTTTTTTAACTATGCATAGTATTGTTCATATATTCTCATGCCCTCACACACCCATCAATAAAATGGGAGGGCGGAGAGAAAACATAGACACATTGTAGAGATTGGTATGGCCTCATAAAAGATGTGTTACACAAATCTTGCAAATTGATGCTAAGTCAGTTCCAACACCTATGATTACTTGCATATTCAGATTAATTTACAAAATTTATATGAATTAACATATAGAGAAAGAACTTACTTTCTGCATCCAAGAACCAGAACCGCCTGAAAATGCATGTAATTAGTAACAAAAGATCAAAAGAACAATAAGAATGAAAAAAAAAGTTTGTAATTAATTACCTTGTCACGAATTTTACTGGTATGATAGAAGATGGCCTCGTGATATGTACGGTTCCTTACTTTGTCCTTTCATGAGAAAGAAAAAATAAAGAAACATACAATTGCATAATCTCGGAAGCATATTTCAGGGTCACAAACTGTTTAGTTTTCGGTTTTTACACCAAAAAGGTTTAAACAATATTTATAGATGGTGCGCAATATCAGTCGGCCATAAACCGCCAGTTACTAGATCTAATCATTTACGAAAAGTAAGAAAATCCGCGTATTTTGACCAATTCAAGGTGAAATTGGAACAAAAATATTATTTGATTCGCCGATCCTCAAAAAAAGAAATAAGCAAAGAGTTCTTATGTGTTTCCACGCCGCCTTTTGAGATCCCGAAATTGGACAAATTCAAAGATGAAAGTTGCATTAACCTTGTTTTTTCTTCGTACAATTCGACTTGAGGAGGGTAGCGTCGCCGGTAGTAATCGTCTTCGTTAGGAACTTCAACCTGAGCTTGACCATCGGTACGCGGTCTCTTGGGACGTTGGTCAGCCATTGTTGGCGGTTATAGACCTAAAAATTATCAGCAATCCAATAACAATAAATCCAATTACAATATCATAGGTTCACAAGAACCCACGGCAAACCACTCCAACCCAATAATTGAATAATCTTAACAGCAAAAATTATTCAACCCAGTGAAGTAGCAACAACAAAGTTCAGTAGTTCACAGCGCTAACAATAATTATTCACAATTATTCAACAAACAACAAAGTTCAGTAGTTCACAATTTAACTAACAATAATTAATCACAATTATTCAACAAAGTTCACAATTCAGTTCAGTAACTTCAGTTCACAGTTCACAAAAAAAATCATAAATTACAGATCACAGTTCACACTTTCACAACTATTCAACAAACAACAAAGTTCAGTAGTTCACAGCTTTACTAACAATAATTAATCACAATTATTCAACAAAGTTCACAGTTCAGTTCATTAACTTCAGTTCACAGTTCACAGTTCACAACTATTCAACAAACAACAAAGTTCAGTCGTTCACAGCTTAACTAACAATAATTAATCACAATTATTCAACAAAGTTCACAGTCCAGTTCATTAACTTCAGTTCACAGTTCACAATTATTCAACAAACAACAAAGTTCAGTAGTAGTTCACAGCTTAACTAAGAATAATTAATCACAATTATTCGACAAAGTTCACAGTTCAGTTCAGTAACTTCAGTTCACCGTTCACAGAAAAATAAAAAAATTGCAGATCACAGTTCACACTTCACATTCACAATTATTCAACAAACAACAAAGTTCAGTAGTTCATAGCTTATCTAACAATAATTAATCATAATTATTCAACAAAGTTCACGGTTCAGTTCAGTAACTTCAGTTCACAGTTCACAGAAAAATAAAAAATCACAGTTCACACTTCACAATTCACAGAATTGAAAAATTATTCAATTATAATTAAAAAAATTACCTAGAAGCTAGAAGCCTTCAACAGAGCAATCAAGAGGGAGACAGAGACACCGAGACAAGGAGCACCTTCGAACGGGCTTCGAACAGGACAGTGACAGCGGTGGAGCAGAGCTAGCGCTGGCGGCGGCGTGGCTGCGCGACGGAGGCTTCCACGTTCGCACAGTGGCTGCGCGATGGAAGGGAAGGAAGGTTGCGATGGCTGCTGCGCGATAGAGGGAAAGTGAGGGAGCAGGCGTTGGCTGTTCGAAGTTCCGACGGCGGAGGTAGCAGGCGGTGGCTGGACGGAGGTGAGGGACGACCAGGAGTTCAATGAGAGGAGCCCTGGAGTGAGTGTGCACTGTGCATCAGCTTGATGAAACGACGACATTTGGTTTCTTATTCAAAAAACCGGCCGAATTACGGTTCGGTTCGACCGACCGGTCCTCGACCGGTTCAACAATTCAATTACGATTTTTGAATAACGGTTTTAACATTTGCTCGATTCGTCTTTTGCAGCGCAGTTCAACCGGTTAAATTTAAAAACATTTCAAAACATTGATAG
>NC_029793.2:141423081-141437306 GCF_000816755.2 Arachis ipaensis | reverse complement strand
TTTGTTTATATTTTTTTATATATAAATAAATTTTTAACACATCTAAAATAATAAGATAAAATATAAAATATTTTTAATACACATCCAAAATTCATCAAATTTGTGGTTATATTTTCTTAACATAAATATTTGTTTTAAACACAAATAATAACAAAAGAATTTGATTCTCTTTTGCTGCTTTGATTTTGGGAACAACTGAATATATAATATAGCACTTCTTCTATAGTAAACTCCTGGAACGAGGTTTTTAAATACGCTTTTGAGCGACGCATACAAAACTAATAAAATAGAAATTTCCATATACTCAAAGAAAAAGAAAACGTTGTTTGTCATAAAGCAAATGTGGTCGTCACTACTGTGTTATACTAATGTTTAATTGTGTTGTTGTATACATTAGTGAACATATCTAAAATTATAAAATTGTATACTAAATAATTTCTTAACATATCCGAAACTCATCCAAAAATAATTGTGTTTTTATTCTTGTTAATTAGAATAAAAAAAATTATATATACCATTCTTAAAATCGAAAAAATTATTTTGATAGTATTATTTTAATTTTAATTTGATTAGAGTTTAATTTGATTTGTTATTTATACCAAATTATATATATCAATCTTACATTTAGTTGTTTGTGACTCTAGACTCTAGTTGACAACTGAGTTTCCAAACACATACTTCCTAAGAAATACGTCCTAGAATATAAAAATCCACCGGCTCAAGACCACAATGTATTTTTTTATTTTATTTTTTTAACTTAGAGTTGGAAGTTAAAAGATTTATTCAACAAACACAAATTTCTCAAAAAGATTTTAGCCAAGAAGTTAAAACCAAAAACAATTACACAGAACAAACTGATTACAATGATAGTTTCATAAAAAAAATTACGTATTTATTTTAATTTTTTTTATATTTTTTCTATTATAGAAGCACATACAAATGCACCAAAGTATTAGAAGTTAGAAAGCATAATTTTTCATTAGACATTTTTATCCATAATTATATCTCATTTGTGAATTGAAAAAGAAGGGAGAAAAAAGCAGATGAAATGAAAGAAAGTTAGATGATATATTCAACCACGCTAGAAACGAAGTTTTTTTCCTCCTTGTATGCACATTTGGAATTTGGAAACATTAAGCTACTAGTTATATAGAATGCACCTCAATATAATTTTCATAGGCAAGATACTTAACATTGTAAAATGATCATTCACTCTAAGAATGGTAGGAATAAACTAAACCTGCCAAACTGAATTGGTGTACCTTAAACATAGGAAATTATCAGAATTTGCATAATAAATACACAAGGATATGACCATAGTAATAAATGGAGAAATAGCACTTCAACATTGTTGGAATCCTTTTTATCTTCAAAATCAGAATTTAAAATATCAAGACAACCAACTTTTCTACCATAGTAGACATGCTCACCATCCCAATGGCCAATGCACATTTTAATGCTTCACCTTAGCAGCTCTCAATCTCTTCAGAGTTCAGACTTCCTTCATGTATTGCTGAAATTCAAATGGAATATTGGAATTAGGCTTGCAAGAAAAATAATATCATATCAGCTAAATCATAGTAAACACATGACGACCTAAAATTATAAATTAGAAATAAAAAATTTATTTTATCTAATGAGTGTCAAATAGTTGCATGTTTTAATCAACAACAAAGAATATATTAAAGTAAAATTTTTTAATAAAATGTTTGAGCAGTAAGGTATCAATTGTTAGACTAGATGTGAAGTTTAAGAACTCAATACAATTTTCAAAGCAGAGCTAGTGAGCTTGACAATCCAGCAAAATTCACAAGTATGATAGATTTTTTTAAAGTAACAACATTATAAACATATGTCTCAACTCATGCAATTAACTTGAATGCATTAGAAAATATGTTTCCCAAAAGGGAGACCTGAGCTGTGGTTAAAAAGATTCCTGATGAATATCTTTTTATTCTGAAGCACCAACAATGACATTGTGACTAGCTACCAAGCATTGAATTGTAGTTTCAACATTTCAGCTATGGAGAACAGTTAATGAACCAAACTTAAGCTGCTATTTGCTTCAACATTTTGTCATCAAGTGTATCTAAATAATTCCTTCCCAGATCAAGCTATTATAACTTACTTCTTTTTCAACAAAAATGGTAAAAGTAACTGAATTTCAGAGAGGTAAAGAGAAATTATACCAATCTGAAGAAAAATTAGAAATCACTTCTTTTGATTATGTTTATTTGGTTTTGAAAATTAAAATACTAATAGTAATTAATCATATGAATATAATAAAATGAGTACATTTATTTTTGTTAAATTAAATTAAATCGTTAATTTAAATTATATCTATTTGAATTTTTGGATAATCAAACTAGACTAGATAAGTGAATGGATAAGTAGACTTGAAAATAAAATATTTGGTTGACTTAAAACTTAAAAGAAATTATGGAGATCATAGTACACACATAAATACTATAAACAAAGGCAAAGATTCTGATATTAAATTATCTCTATTTCATAACAGTTTTTAACTAACAAAATCTTATAAACCCCAATAAAGTAGGGATGGAGATATATATTTGACTTTTTTATTTGGGTTTGAAAATTAAAATTCGTTTTCCAGTTTAAATTATCCCTCCGTCTTTATATTTTTTATTATGCAAACTAAATATTATCTTTCTGTTAATGAGACCAAAAGTATCATCTCTCACCATTTATTTCATAGGTGGGACAAAAAAAATGAGAGAAATTATTCAAAGATGAGAGATCACATTTTACTCTTTAAAGTGAAAATTCAAAATTTAGAGGATCCAAATTCAAAACGTTTTTCTTCAATATCTGGTTTGATTGATCTGTCAAGCCATTAAAATGATAGAATTATAATTTCTTTAATAAAATGTAAAAAAATATATATATTTAAGAGCTGTAGAGATTCACAAAATCAGTTTTTGTCCCTCTTACCACATCTTTGATAGGTAAGAAGGAGGAGATGGTTTGTAGGAACTAACCAAACATATATGCATCTAGACTTTTGTTTGGCATGTACTCATAAATCAAAATCTTCTCTTCTTCTATACAACATCCAAAAAGTCTAACAAGATTACCATAACCTCATTCTTAAATTCTTCATATCCTTGCCCGGATGATCTTGAAAGCCTTTTCACTGCTATTTCGAGTCCATCTTCCAATGTTCCCTAAAGAACAATTTAGAAAAATTCATGATTTGGGGCATGGTGAAATTCATTGTTTTCCAACATACCTTATACACTGGTCCATAACCTCCTTCTCCTAGCTTATTAGATTGATTGAAGTTATTTGTTGCAGCAACAAGTCTTTCAAACTCAAATTGGGAAAGCTCTGGGAGTTTTACTAGGTCATTGTCTTCTCTCCTTAGTTTGTTTTTCACTCTCTTTGTATTCAATGATCAACATTCAACAATTTTCATCTTAGTAATATTAACGGAAAGGCATATAGTATTTCCAATACCCAAAGGGAAAAAGAGCAATATTTAGTATTCTATAGTTGGAAAGCTTTTACTCAAGTTAGGAGTCTATACAAAGTCAGAAAATCTATGTTGAAAAGAAACACTTGCAGTTTTGGATTACTGATCTACTGATCTACCAAGCACTTGTAACAAATTTAAGATGCAGTTCCTCCAGTTGAGGATATCTGAAGATCAATTAAGCTTCCAATCCATGACATGCAGCCAGTGCCAGCATCATATGCATATGCTGTGCAGGAGCATGTACATATTTAAGATGATGCTTTATTACTCTGTTCACTTAATTGTAAATTTTGTATTAATAAAAAACTCTTTGCAAAATTAGCACCTAGAGCTATCATATATACCCAGCAGTGAAAGCAAGAGTTTTCAAATTATATAAGGTTGTCCCCTTTATGGTTTAGTATTGTTTTCATGTCATTCTTGCACAAGTCTAGAAAAAGATAGATAGTTGGAAAAGTTAATGTCATCCTGATCTGCTATAGATAGATTCAGTCAGAATGTTAAATTCCTAATGCTATATATGAAAAGGTGGATTCTATGGTGCCTTTTATTGTTGTGCCTAAATTGCCTAACTTGTTTTTATAAATAAAAAATAAAATGTATAAAGTAAAAATAAAATATATAAAGTTTATTAAATATTATTTCTTTTTCTTTTTTAGTAAGTTAGGCACCATAACTTAGACACCATAACATTCACCATATGAAAATTCGAGCCTGAAGTATCCAAACATACTTATTATTCACTAACCTGTAAATGTAAATTGTTGAATATACTTTCTTACTTGCTTAGGGGGTCATTTTCTTTTTCTAGGTGAAGCTAAATGTCAATAATATTGCACACTATAGTTGGTTAGCCAAGATACTTTGGTTCAGGATTTAGTAGGGTTCGTAATAGACTAATAGCATATGAGGTGTACTAAATTGGATATTATAATATAAACGATGAATTTTTTTTTTAATTTATTATCAATTTGTGCATACCTTCTACCTTATTTCCTATCATCTTATTCCTGTTTGTGTCTTCTTCTATTATTTAATTTAATTGTAGATTGAAACTTTAGCCTCTTATAAAGGAAAATTTTATATAACTCTGCTATTAGACTGGCTAGTGACTATATTATGTGAATCAAAGTATTGGACGACAAAAGGTAAACATAAACATAAATTAAATATGGCAGAGATAGAATAGCCACACATATAGACAAAACAAAAAACGAAAATATGAAAGAGAAAATTGGCGTCTGTTGTAGGCAAGGTGATAGAATCTCATCAGTTATTTAAGCATGTGAGAAAAAAGTTAGCAAAACACCCCAAGATGGTGAATCAAATAAAAAATAGACTGGCAACAAATAATAGAAAAAGAACTAAAAAAACTATACATGAGGTAATAAAAAATGATGTAATTATTAATATTTAATAATATCGCTGCGACATAATACAACATAATAAGACACAATGTTGTTGTAGATTAAGTTATGATACCATTTGCTTTCATTATAGAGTGGTGCTAAGTAATGAAATTTGAAATCATTGCAAATAACTTCTTGATCTCTTTTTAAATATAATTATAATGAATTTGGGCTATGACGTGTTTCCCCTTTTATAAAACTTATTTCAAATTAAGGAAAATGTTTAATTAATTTGAATTTGTTGTTTTAGAATGAGAATTGGAAGCAATAACAAACAGCACAACGTGCACCTGAACAATAAAATTGTACAAGGTAGCATTTCCATAATAATAAATGTAATTAGGATATTTACAGGCAGCTTTATGCTACATAGATGTTCTGAGGACAAAAATGCCCTTTAAGGGCTCCAAAATAGACAAAGTTACCGGTTGGATTAACCAACCTCACCAGCCAACTTGAGCTACACATGTCAGCAGGCACCAAAAAAAAGAAGCCATGCATGCATCCTTCAGAACTCTCTCCAAACCTAACCCTCCAAAAGCAAAATCTTGAGGTAGCTATCACCATTCACCATGCATGGTGGGAACAAGGAAGCGATCATCTAAAAGTTCTACACCATGAAAAGATATTTCAGATCATCCATTGTAAGGCGAGTCGCAGAACTGCCAGCATGTTCTTCCCCAAAAGCAGATGCAACCATTTTCCTCTTCTCTTCCTGCCATAGTTTCCAACGCAAGACATCAGTTTATCATTGATACACACATACACACACATACATGCTGTGATGAAAGCAAGCAACCACACAAATTAAAGTGGAATGGGAATTTATTAGTACCACAAGATAACTTCCCCTTGGACCACAAGATAACTCATGCTGATCCCTACTAGGCCCTTGTTGCAGGTTATAATATTTATTAGTCTGTTACTTTTTACAAGTTGAGAAAAGCAAAATAAATAAATAAAAACAAATACAAAAATGTTGGCCTAAAAATGCATCAATCAACTTGTACCATTCTGTTTAAAAATTTTGAAACAGAAAGCAATATTAAAATTTAAAAAGGGAAAATGTAAGTGGGAGAAAAATCAGGACTTACTAAAGTTGGATCATAATCGAAAGCAGCAAAGCCCCACTTTGGTGACCCTAAATCCAATTATTCCAACTGTATGCCCGTGTTTTAACGCATGAAATGAAAATAAATAGACAGATATCATTACCTGAAGAGCCAGTATTCTGTCTTCAACTGTATCTTTTACAGTAAGCCGTGTCACAGTAACAGGACGAGTCTGTCCAATTCTATGAGCTCGATCAATAGCTTGATCTTCAGTTGTTGGATTCCACCACAGATCCAAAAGAATAACATGGCATGCAGCAACCATATTCAAACCAAGATTTCCTGCTTTTAGTGACATCAGCATAACAGTTACCTGGAAGGAATTTCAGTTGTCAGACACCAACAGACTATCAGGTTGAATGCACTGGAATAGTAAATAATGCAATATCAAGAAGTGATAGGAATGCACACTGATTCCCAAAATAAAATCAAGCGAAAGAACGATGAACAAAGATTTAATTTCATATTACTTCAGCTACCACCAAATAGGTCCTCGTACTACTTTCTATATATTTATAATTGTGCATAAAACAATTATCAGCATTAATAATGTCAGGGAAAACAGAAGATCAAACCTCGGGATCAGTATTGAAATCTTTAACAGATCTGTCCCTAGCAATCAGAGACATCCGCCCATCAAGTCTCCTATATTTCATACAGGATTGTTGCAATGATGCCTCAACTAAGTCCAACATGCTAGTCCATTGGGAAAAGACTATAGCTTTTATTGGTCCTACAGTTGTGGAGTCTGAATATTTTCTTGTGTTTTTCATAATCCTAACATCTGAGTCGCAATCTTCAATATATAAATCATCATCAGATGGCGAACCTCTATGGCTTCCACCAGAATTTAGTAAACCAGAGCTACGACTATTCAGTTTACAATTTGAATGCAGAATCTCAAGGACAGCTTTGATTTTAGATGAACTGTACTCACTCTGCTGCACTAGTGAATGATCAAAATCATGCGCTTTTATGGAATTACTACCACCAAGTTCATCAGCCAAGCAACTCCTCAAAGTAGCTTTGGAGAAAACAACATCTTCTGCAAGTGCTGCTTTACAACCACGAGCAGGGCATGTATTATCATCACCATTCAAGTAATCTGATACACATTGATAACAGAAGACATGGCCACACATTGTAACAACTGCGTCTTCAGGTGGATCCTGTTGAAAACACGGTACGAATCAACCAAACCCATACCAACAACGTATTGCTATTGGTTTACCATACAGCTATATGCCTAGACGGATAAACTGAGAAATCAAAATCTAAAATATCAACCAGTGATTAGTGAACAAATTAATTAATCAATAGATCATAGCATCAGAATAGAAATTTTCCTAAAAAACAAATATCCATAAGCATGGTTAGAACTGTAAGCTTCAGGAGATTAAAGAAGAAAAAATTGGTTAGATCAGAAACACACTCACTTGAAAGTGATGGGTTTGGACATTATACCCTACAGCATCCCCCCATATTCTCTTTTTTCTTATTAAAACTGAGATGGGAAACATTTGTGTTTTTAGTGAAAGCTCACAACTAGTCAACTACATTCCCCCGTGGTATGCGATCTATCTCCATCTAGTCACTCATTTTCTTCCATTTATCCACTCCTGTAACGTGCTTGGGAGTGTGCTAACCATGCAATTCCATAACGACATTGACAATATATGTGACAATCCAAGTTTTGACCACTGTCAAGCGTAGGCACATACTTGTGTATTTTCTCAACAGCAGTTTAACTTAACATTGTAAGTTTACCTATTAGATACTATAATTTTTCACCAAAATACATTCAAGATACCATACATAGAATTAAACTTCCACGTTATAATAAAAGGATTTATTCCATCAAGTTTTTAGAGCTCATATTAACAACAAAGAAAACAAATGTCTGAATCATCACGTTAGAAATTAACTGACCTCACAAGTACAGCATATAGCAAAGGTCGTTTCCAAACTATTAAACAGATTAATCAACATCTCCTTTGGAAGTGAGTTTGCCATTTCCACAGAGGATTTCCCAAGAGGATCAGAATAATAATCTTTAACAAGACGTGGGTGATCACAAGCTTGACGAAGACGCAAAAGCATTAAAAGAATATTTGCATAGTTTTGATTCACCGTGCCAGCGGCAGCATAGGCCTGCAAGGTATATGTCATTGATTTAAAACTGATGCAGTACTTAGCCGTAACAGCAATGAAATCTAACTAAATAAAAGCTAAATCACACTCTAGCCCATCCTACAAATTATTTCCCTGATTCAAAGATGCCAAGTAGATAGGTCCAAATAGCACCACACACTAACGAATCTGTTGCAATGTCTAGAAAATTTCTGCGAATATGCTCAATATGTCTTAGAATATTTGAAACATATCTTAGTAGATCTTAAGAAAATATTTTAGACTCAATCAGGCATCTAGTTGTTAATTAACGAACAATCTTAAAATTTGTTGCTTAAATTAATAATGTTTCAATTTCCCAATTGTTATCTTTGTTTAGTGGCATTAGTGCACTAAAGGGCTGTTTTTATCAAACTAAATAAATAAAATTACCAGAGGATTTTGTACTCGGTACTTGACCAAATTCATACCACAAACTGTCATTACTGCTTCATATCCTAAATAGACCATATCAATATATGTAATACTTTAGGGGGACTACAGTCTCTTTATTGATCATTCCCTACAAAACATCAAATATCAACTAAACTGAATATCAAAACTAAGAATATAGAATTGAAATTCAGTTGTAGAGGCCGCAAGGTTGAATTTATTCTGCACACTGCCAAGATTACAATTTATATTAAATCTAATTTCTACCTGCAAGAAGGCAAAACTCCGATGCACATTATTTAAAATCTCAATAGCAAAAGCACACTTACCGAATCCTATAATTATAAAAATATATCACTACAAATTTTCCACGATGATATTAACAAATAAAGCAAAGAAACCTTAAATTGGGAACGTGAATCTGCTTCCAACTGCATATAGAAGGCCCGCTCCTCAGTGGAGAAATCCACCTTAGTCAGCTCAATTGTTTTAGGAGGTAAATTGATTATTGGCTTCCCATCGATCAAAGTTCCTTAACAAATGCAAGAATTTGATATTATAATTGAAGTCATAGTACCAAAGGGCAAACTTAACCATTAAATATAAAAAGAATTTAAGAAAGATTATCTAATTGACAAATTTTAATTAAAAGAACAGCAGGAGTGATAGGACACTCTTATATCATGCCAGGAAAAAGTACATGCAAACAATCTATGCACCAAAGGAAAAGTACCTTTTGTACGGCGAAGCATAATGGCCCTCAGAACTGCCTGAAGCTTCTTGTACCCTTGGATAGAATTTCTGGATATCGGAACTTTTATTGTATTGTAGAACGATTTATACACAGCATAAGGATCATACTTCAGGAACCTAAAGTAGCTATACAAATCATCGATTGTATTTTGAATTGGTGTTCCAGATAAGCACCACCTCCTTTTGGCCCTAAGACTGCAGCAAGCTCTAGCTACCTGAGTTCTATGGTTCTTTATTGTTTGAGCTTCATCTAGAATAACCCTAAACCAACCTACTTTTGCAAGAGGACCAGAAGCAGATTCAATTGAAGATTCGTCTAATCCCTTTCTACCCCTTTTACTTTTCTTACTTCCATTATATAACTGCTTCCTCTTTTTACTGGCAGAAAATTCAGAGGATATCCCAAATCTTTCCCCCATTTTTTCATCAATATCATCCTCCTCAACCAACGGCTGCTTTGGAACTTCATTAGTCACAATAGCATATGTTGTGAGGACCACATCATATCTTGCAAGTTCAGTAGGATCCTTTGTCCTACTTCCCCCGTGATAAACCAAAACAGCAAGTCTCTGCTCTTCAACAACTTTTTCTTTAAGCTCTCTGGCCCATTGTCGAAGAACACTTGCAGGGCAAACAACAAGTGTTCCAGCAGCCGGCCTTTTCCTACTTGGTGCTCGTGTTGAACTACTAGGTTCTGTACTTGGTTTTACATCATCAGATTCTTCTTTATTTTCAAGCTTTTCCAAATCAACAGTAGCACGATCATCCTCATCGTCCAAATTCAAAGCTTCAGTTTTATGATTGCATGCATCGTCTGTTTTAGATTTTGATTGCAGTGACCTCTGCATTAGGATGAGGGCAATCATTGAAACTGTCTTGCCAAGGCCCTGTTAGAACAAGGGTTTGATGTTCAGTTAAAAGCAATAAGATGAAAATCATCAGTGCCATTGATTAAAAAAAGAAAAAAAAACATCAATTAAATACGTAAAAGATGACCTGATCATCAGCCAAAATCCCCCCAAGGCAATGCAAACTTCTGGTTTCCTTCTGAAGCATCCAAGCCAATGCAATTTTCTGCAATGTAGAGTTATATCAACGAATGGCTCCCTGAAAGTTTATTACAAATAGACAAGCCATAATACCTGATGTCTAAGAAGAGAGACACACATGTGACCATCAGGTACATCAACTTCTACTCTATTTTGACTGAGATCCTGCAAGAAACAAAATACATTCTTTGAAACATCTTCCACAAAAAGTATGTTGATCTAGGACATGATTACAAGTACACCAATATATGCTAGTTGTGCTTTTTGCATATTGTCTACAGACTTAGGGATCCATATTATGATAGGTTGTTACTTTATTTAATTTTGAATTTTCCATCCAGAAAACTTTTAAGAAAATTTATTCTTACCACCAAAAACCACAAAGAAATAAAGAAGAGCAAGCCTCAACCCCTTACACTGCATCTTAAGTCCGTTGTCTGAATGGCTATAACAAATTTCCTAGGAAGTCAACTTTGGCAACATATCATATATGAGGGAATTTAACATGAGGCTCGTACAACTTAGAACATCAACGGAATTAACCACACAATAAAAAATAGGGTGTATACCTCCACAATGGCCTCATAAATTAGTCTCTCATCACTTCCAGGAGCCCGTTCATCACCTGCACCAGAGCGGAATGCAGGTTCACTGGAACTAGCATACTGTGGAGGTACAGACTTACCATGCATCAAAGATGGAGGAAGAACCCTAATCACACCATTTTGATGCATGAAGCGATCTTCATCACTGCCCCTCATAAATGGGCCACGGTTGTAGGCCTTGTCGTTCATCGTGCTAGGTCCTACTCCATGGGGACGATTCCTATATGTATCAAAAAACTGACTATTGTTCATGTTATCCTTTAAGTTACTTAATCTGCTATCAGGTGCAAACGACGAAGATGGTGGAACCCTTGATGTATATGGATGAACAGTTTGAGGAAGAGCCCGCTTGAAAGCCTGTTGAGTTGACTGACTTGTGTTTCCATTCTGTGCATGATATGAAGGTTCTTCTCGACGTGCAACTCTCTGATTCAGTCCATTTTTGCTAGATACAGGTTGAGCATGAAGCTTGATTTGGGAATGATTATTATTAACATTGGAAGAGCTAGAACCTGAAGTACTTGCGCCTCTTGAAAAACTATCGTGCCTTGGCCGTCCACCATAATCTGCACACAACATTACTTATTACTTATATCATGAAAGTGCTTACTAATTTATAAAGAAACTCCATTGAAGGGGAGCATCTAGAACAGATCAACCACCTGAATTCCTTTCAGCAGTAGCCCATTGAGGGAGACTCCTCTTTGGATCTTCTATCTCCTCAAGGTCATCATCTGATGAGCTAATATATATACATTCATCCATGAACTCAGGATAACAATTGTCTTTTCCGTCAGCCAACCTAGAAAGAGAACTAGTAAATACTATGCCAACCTGAATTCAAAAAGCATCATGAAATTGTAATTTAAAATGACAGCAAATAAGAAAAACAAAAACTTCTCCAAATAAAATGTCTTGTCTCACCACTTTTTTGCAAGGTTTCAATATTAAACCCGAAATCCAACCACCTAAAGAAGAACAAAATCTCCAAGTTGAGTTGACAAAATCATGGATATGGTCTCCATTGTCGGGCATCTACTTCAACCACTTTCCAGCTTCCTTACTAACAGCTTATTCATCAGGGAGAAAAATAAAAAATAAATAAGCATAAGAGAAACAGATTGATGAAAAGTTTTTCTTTCTGATAAAAGCTGAAATTTACATCACACAAAATAACAAGTTTCTGAAATCTGGTATCAGCATAGTAAAGGAAAAGAAAAAAGCAATTATCTAGTAACGAAGTCAGAATTCCCAATAATTTACAATGAATAGGATATCCCCTACTAAATTTCTGAATAATTAGAATTCATTATTCCCTTTACATAGAAAGCAAACCAGTCCTTTTATGTGTGTGTTTTGTTGTTTTTTTGTTTTGGGGGGTGGGGGGAACATGCCCAGTGTGACGAATAACAACTGCTGTGCCTTCACTGGCCGGTGGGGTTGGCAGCATGGATTATAATTCATAAAACATGATACTATAGTGTGCTATCATAAACCATGTCTAAAAGAGAACACATACTGCAATACAATTAGCAAGATATGGCACTTAAATATTATCCACAACCACAACAGCAGCACTCCTCAAAAGAGTGTTTCCAACCTAACTAGGTTTAGAGTACAGAACTAGAGCTTAAATTCAAACATTCAGTGACCTCAAGAAACCTTTCCCCAATTGAAATGCAATAAATTAGAATCAGTAGCCACTCCAAACTCATCAATAATATCCCCCCAATAAGCTACCAATCTGCTAACCCCATCATCAATCAATTCATAGAATGGTGCACCAACCAGCAAGCTAAAACTGCAACAAGAGTTATAACATAGGCATAATCATTTAAATAGATACGCATACCTTCGACCATTGAATAAAATTCATACCCCAAATGAGAATGGCAAACGTATTAGGGGCAAAATAAATAATAAAATAAACGAACATAAACAACCAACTAAATCAGAATGCAATTGGAACTAGATAGAAAGAACAAACACATTCGATAGAAAAGTAAAAGGGGGGAGAGAACCGAAATTTAAAAAAGCAAGCAATCAACACAGAACACGGTACAAGCGAGGAATTCACAGTGAATGGTTGAAGATTGCCTTAAGAGTGGGGAAAAGATTCGATCTTCGGTGAGGAATTAGGCAGATGCAGGAAACGAGACTAGGGTTCTTGTTTACAGCAAAACGCAGTAAAAAGAGAGTAAAAGAAGGTAAAAACGACGAGGGGTTAATGGAGTTAAGTGGATTCTACTTACCCAAAATCTGGTTAGGGAATGGAATGAGCGAAAAGATTCCGATTAAGAGTGACGAAAGGGGTTAAAGCCTGAAACTTCGGGGGAAACGAGGATTCACGACTTCACTCTTTCTCTTCAGTCTTCATTCCACTCTGTTCATCTTTGTTTTGCTTTTCTTTCACTTCGTCATATATTTATTTCATTTATTTTTATTTATTTATTTCATATTTCATATACTTATTAAAATTAGGATAATGTAATTTGATTTTGAGATTTTGATCATAAATGCGGTCAGAGAAATGGTTACGGAATATATAATGCTGCCTATTAAATTATTTTAATTGTTCAAGAAAAAAATTACTATCTTATTTTTTAAATTTGTATTCCATTTGATAATAATATTGAAAAACATTTTTCATAGTGATAAAAGATTATGTAAGTAGACAAAATTGTGCTTATTAAAAAACTTCAATTAAAATAATTAATATTACATTTACTTTCCTTTTTAAGGTTATATCATTGTTATCGCTAGCTAGTATATATGACACTTAACAAAGTTTTTCATATCTTTATAATTATTGCCTTTATTTTTCAAACTTTTTCATCACATAATGAGGTAATATTATTGATAGAATCGTAACTAATAGCCATTAGGTATAAAAAATAAAAAATAGAAGAAGAACAATGTCTGAATTATTAATTCGAGTAAAGTATCGTTTTTGTCCTCAATGTTTGGGGTAAGTCTCAAACGTTAGGAACTTAAATAGGACGAAAACGTTGGGCACAGAAACGATACATAAAAATCAATTTTAATTTTATCTTTTAATAATATCAATTTTTTACTGGACATAATATTTAATTATTTTTTAATAAAATCTAACTAAATTACACTTAATCACATTACTTTCAATATAAATAAATTTATTTTTTTATAATTTTAAAAAATTTTAATACATTAGAGACAAAATGTATAATTTATATATATATATATATATATATATATAT
>NC_029793.2:141421970-141422716 GCF_000816755.2 Arachis ipaensis | reverse complement strand
TAATTTTTTTATAAATAAATAAATAATTTTTTTATTAACCATGCAGCTCAAAATATGAAAATGTGAGATATTATAATATTCTTAAATTGTAAAGTCTATAGAAAATTAGAAAGCATTTCTAAAATTTACATAAAAGAATTACCAAATAAAAGCACACAATAATACGTCTTTAGAGCTGACTCAACAAAGATAATAATAAAATAAGTTCTGTGGAACATACACCTAAACATTTAACATAGTCCATTTTAAATCAAAAGAATTAATTGAATCTTTGGTTTTTTATGAATTCAGATCAGAGTTCACACAGAGACCACCACCGCTCTGTTAATAATTTAATAAATCACTGAAACAAAATAAAAAATGACATAAACTAAATTTGCTATCCAACTGTCATCTTCCCACCTCATCTTACCACCAACTAATTTATATTATTCTTATTTTTCCAAATTCTAAATTCTAACACATTACCAATGTTGTCACTATAAATATTGTAGAACACCAATTTACTCCTCATCACAACTAAATACGAATTATTGTGTTGTGTCTCACATAAACAAAAACCTGTTTTGTCCAATGACTACTGCTTGTGTAAACAATAATAATGATGCATTGATTGTAATTGTCATAACATTATGTCAATAATATCAATTTTTTATTAGGCATAATATTTAATTATTTTTTAATCACATCTAACTAAATTATACTTAATCATATTACTTTCATTATAAATAAATTTATTTTGTTTA
>NC_029793.2:141417660-141420815 GCF_000816755.2 Arachis ipaensis | reverse complement strand
TATAATTTTTTTATAAATAAATAAATATTTTTTATTAACCATGCAGCTCAAAATATAAAAACATGAGATATTATAATATTCTTAAATTGTAAAGTCTATAAAAAATTAGAAAGGTGTTTCTAAAATTTACATAAAAGAATTACCAAATAGAAGCACACATTAATACGTCTCTAGAGTTGACTCAACAAAGATAATAATAAAATAGGTTTTGTGGAACATACCAGAACAGAAGTCACCGAAACATTTAACATAGTCCATTTTGAATCAAAAGAATTGATTGAATGAGCCAAAAAATCTTTGATTTTTTATGAATTCAGGTCAGAGTTCACACAGAAACCACCACCGCTCTATTAATAATTTAATAAACCACTAAAACAAAATAAAAAATTGACACAAACTAAATTTACTATCCAACTGTCATCTTCCCACCCCATCTTACCACCAATTAAGTTTTATTATTCTTATTTTTCCAAATTCTAAAGAGGAATGCTAGGGACCAGCAACTTTGTGATTTGTAGCCATCAATGATGGTTTTAATGGTGTGAGATGGATGTGAGATTTTATCCAATGGCTCACTTTTCTTTGCTGGTTACATGCTGGCCAGAATTTAACAAAATTGCTGGTCCCCTAGACTTTTCCAATTCTAAATTATAAATTCTAACACATTACCAATGTTGTCACTATAAATATTGTAGCACACAAATTTACTCTTCATCACAAATAAATACGAATTATTGTGTTGTGTCTCACATAAACAAAAACCTGTTTTGTCCAATGGCTGCTGCTTATGTAAACAATAATAATGATGCATTGATTGTGATTGTCATAAAATTGTTCCTAATAATCACTTTCCCTTCTTCTTCCATGGCTGGTAGCAATTTCAACCAACAAGTTGATATCACTTGGGGCGACGGTAGAGTTAAGATTTTCAATAGTGACAAAATTCTTACCCTGTCTCTGGACAGCTTCTGACTCTAGCTTCCAGTCCAAGAATAAGTATTTATATGGTAAGATTGACATGCAAATCAAGCTTCCCTGTAAATTCTGCTGGCACTCTTATTGCTTATTACAACGTAAGTCATTTGCTTGTTTCTTATTTCTTCGGTTCATATTCATTTAGTTATGTATGATTATTTGTGAACAAACTTTGCATGTAGTTACGTTCAGATGGAATATCAATATCATGGGATGGGATAGACTTTGAGTTCTTGAAAAATCTTAGTGGTGATCCTTATGTAGTTCATACCAATGTGTATACACAAAGAACAGGTGGCAGAGAGCAACAATTTGTGAGTAATATTAACACCTATTCCATTCTCTGGGATCCTGTACACAATGTGTGAGTAATATTAACGTTAACATACGTGAGATATATTTTAAAAATGGTGGGGAGAAGTATAGACAAACCATTCTTAATTTTAAACAATTATAATTAATAATTATTAATTTTATATTTTTAAAAAAAAAAATTAAATAATCATTAATTGATCATCAATTAATTAGTATGGAGTGTAATTCAAAAGTACTTATTAGTTTGTTGTTGGCTAGACGCCTATTAGTCATTTAACAAGATTGTTTTAAAATTGGTAAAAAGCTATGTTTTAAAAGTTATATTTCTTTGAGCCTGTTTGAGTGAGTTTTTAAAAAAAGATTTTTTTTACTTATCTTTTTTTAAAAGATCTTATAAAAAAGTAGAAGTAATTTTATGTTTGAGTATAATAATATAAAAGTATTTTTTTGTTTATTTATTACATAAAAAACATCTTTTCTTAAAGAAAAAAAAGATCTAAATTTCAACTTTTTTAAAAAAATATTTTTTTATTTTTCTAGTACTTTTACTTTTACTACTAGAAATTTGCCAAACACACTAAAAAATAAAAAAAAAGGATCATTTTTCATTAAAAAAATATATTTTTTTAATCAAAATAATGACGTCCAAACAAGCACTTTATGTAATTATGACTTATTCAAAAATTATAATTTTTTAAAATAAATATTTTTAACTTTTTATTTATTCTTGAGTACGTCGGAACTCAATGCATATAAATTCTCCTCGTTTTATTATTTTGAAATAATTCATGTCAATACTTTTTTTTATGAAAGAAAAATATCGAATATCATTCTATAAATCATCATTTGTGAATGCAAAAATAAGTCGTATTTTTTATCTTATCCTTGAAAAATTCGCCATTAACCTATTCATAATAAATTAACTAGGGTAATTAAACTTTAAAAAAAATGTTTGTAACACGCTTCTTTTATTCTCATCTCCTAAATATCAAGTATTCCATATACAGAAGTTCAAAGCATCAACATTCATTTAGAGAGATATTTATAGTTAGAGAGATAAAGATACTAAAATTTTATTAAAATATCTCAATGTAAAAATACAAAGAAATAGATTTTTTAGGAGTTTAAATACTTAGTATAAAAGATATGCAATTTTTTTTTCTAGATAATATTTTATAGCTACTTCTTCTTTAAAATAATAATAAAATTTTTGAAGTCATCTGACATGGTATTCTGTGTATCTGAAATAAGAAAAATAATAAATTTCTTAAAGTCATCTAACTTGGTATTCCGTGTATCTGAAATAAGGTGGCTAAAACACTTGGACGCCATGCACAGGTTTAATTGGTTTTACCTTATTCTAAGGTGTCCGGAGGCAGGGGAAAGAAAGGAGGGTGAGTCCGCTAGCGGGGCAAAGGTGGGGTGCCCTTGCGCCTGCTTCCTTCAAAGGAAATCCGCGAATTCGATAACGGGATTCTTCACTCACAACAAGTTACCCTTTCCTCGCTTGAGAGCACTCTTTAATTTTTCGTATGTATATAAATCAAATTCTTGGTAAACACATTTTCAATAATTTTACACAAACACGACAATCAAGACTTAAATGGTAGTCAAAACATTTAGACGTCATACATAGGTTTAATTGCCCGGTGGATTAATTCACTAATTCAACTAATACTCTAACAAGTTGTACACGTGTTTTTTAAATTTAAAATAATTTTAATATAAATAAAATAATAATTTATTTTTATTTTATAAATTTTCATTTAAAATAATATTGATTTGATAATTTTATTTTAAAAATAAAAAATAAAAATATCATAAAAAATGATAGAATTATAATTACAATTATATTTTTTTTTGTA